>NW_009225239.1:10578-38118 GCF_000690835.1 Fulmarus glacialis
CCTCTGCACCAGCAGACAACCCCGACAGGTTGCCTGACCAGGGAACACAGTGGAAGAAGTCCAGAGACACTGCTCTATACTCACATTTAGCTTGACGGCTGCAATTCTACTTCAAACTGCATTGTTGAAAGTCTGTTGTTCTGACTTGTATTCGTGAAAACTTGCCTGTTTTTTCCAACTGTAAACCCCAGTGTATAGCAGAGATTGTCTCAGCCTACAGACCCTGTTTCACTTGGGCTCCCTGGTTATCATGGTTATAACACCACTAACATTAAAAATGAGAGCTCTTTACTGCCACAGCAGATACTTGCAGATCCACTTATTGTGACCTAATTAATAACACCTTCATAAAAAAATATTATAGCGCAGTTTAAGACTAAAATTTTACTTAGAGACCGTTCAGTTGCTAGATTGGAGATGAAAGCTGTCAACAAAGCAGCTCAGATTTATTTTGACAGTGACAAGCATTCATTAGATAGGTAATCATTATTCATGGTTCCAAACACTAAAATCCTGTATTAGAGTTTTAAAAAAAAAAAGTTTAACGAAACTTAATACATCTTGATTTTCTTTTGTATTTGTATTCTGAGCTCCACATTCAACTACCAAACCGACAGAAACATATTTTTAACAATAGTTTGTGGGGCTTAAAACAAGCAAGCACTTCTATTGTTGATAGTTATGGAAACAGGCAGCTGAAAAGCTCAGCAATAGCCTCTGTTTACATAAGGCTGCCACAAAATTAATGTTTTGTACTCTTAGGTTTTCCCCATGGGATCTAGGCAACAGATCCCAACAAGCTCTGCTCGTCAGGTAGTGTGTATTTTATACTAACACAGGAGCAGGAGGTTTTGCACTTCGGAACAGCTTTATCCCACGTTTGTTACTGGCAGTTGGATGACAGTGTCTCACACAGCATAATGCCAGTCCTTAGAAGTATGAAGAAACTTTCCACTTTTTTCCCTTCAGAGTAGTTCTTCCATATGTATACTGCTTTGCATTCAGCACCAAGAGGAAAAAAAAATAAATTTACTGTTTGGCAGTTCATCTCAAGATGCGAGTGATTCAGGGTATTTTTAATGGGGATACAGTTGTAGGTTATCATTACTACAATCATTACTATTCTTTTGCTGTGTCTACACAGCAGAAACTAAGCAGCACAGCCATTTGAAATAACTACTCCTGTATAATTTAGCCAGAATATGTAACAGAATTCTAAAATACTGACTGCTTGTACATAAAAATCCCCTGGAATTTTTGTTTACTTGTGACTACACCTTGCTGACGTGGGAAACCTTTTCATACCAAGGATCTTGATAACGAATTCCTGATAAATTACTCAACTTGGAGAGTCAAACAGTAGGGGCCATATTAAAAAAATAAACTAGTCTATCAGTCCTCAAGACAGATGAGGGCTGGATCACAGGTCAAGCACGTGACCTCACAAAAAAGCTAAGTTACAGAATTTAATATAATTACCTGACTAGTAGTCTGTGTGATAAACAGGTATGGTGGGAGTGCTAAGGATGTCTCACAGTCTAAGAAGAATTCAGATTATGCTGAGCTTAGTTATGCTTTCAGATTAGTTTCTCTGAATAGTCGAGTGTCCTGTCTTCTCTGTCCTATTTCTGTCCTCCCTTTGCTGCTTTCACTTCTGGCCTATTTTTAAATGCTGTCCCTTCTATGCCAGTTTGGGGACTGTGCCGTGCCATCTCGCTCAGCAGGGGAAGTTGGATAGAAAAACCACGTTAGCTTAGCTGGATCCTGCGCAGACAGTTTCCGCTGCTGCTGAGTTTGTATCACCAAAGCAACAGCCAGTGAGCAGCACATAAACCAACCTGAGGCGTATTACAGGTGGTGAAAAACAATCAAAAAACTTTATTCATAAATCTCAGAGGGGGAAATAGCTGGAAAAAAAAACTAAGTGAGAGGAGAAATCTAGTATTAGTTCACCAAAAGACAGCTTCTATAGAGAATTGTATTCATAAGGAAATTGTATTTTAAGGTTATACAGCATAAAATATTTTAAAACTGCTTACAGACTATTTAAGTACACTTTTTTTTTAAAGCAACTTACTTGTCTGTTGTGTACGGGGTTTGATGTACTCGAAGGACTGGATTGTGACAAAGCTACACTGCTATTTTTTCCAATCTGAAAGACATTAATTGAGTAGTAGTGAGAGGCATATTTGTCAGTTGAATGCAGATGCTGGTAATGGCCTTCCTTTTCCTGTGTAAAGTGGCACTAATTGCTTTGCATTTGGAACACAGGTATTTTGCTATTGGAAAAGATACACTTCTTCAGATAATTATAATTATCTCTCAGAGCAGAATCATAATTCTCTCTCAGAGCCTGTATACTTTAAATAAACTCTTAAAAGGCACATAAATACTAATGCAGGTCAGAAAACAACACAAGAAACAGTTACCGGGGGAATATAGATTGTAAAACCCCACTTCTCTAGACTGAAATACTAGTTTCTCTAGTTACTGGAGTCACTGAGAGAGCACAGAGTGCTCAAGGTCAGACTCCTCCCCAGTGGCCCTTCCCACTCCTGGGGAGTTTAAAGCAAGTGGCCAATCACCATAAGTTATTCCATTTTCTTCCATATAGAGTCTTCATTTATTATTGCTCAGTAAAGCAAATATTAACCAGAAGAATCAAACTCCAGAGGTTTAAATTTGCAATTGTATCAATTTACTGCATCTGAGAATGTCTTTGGGAATAAGCGTGAATCGATAGTACACATGCATATATTTTAAAAGTACTTAGTTAAAATATTGCAATATTCAATCTGCTATTTCAATGCTTGAGAGTTTACAGCACTCTGCGAAAGCAGTCTGTCTTAGGTTTTTCTACAACGACCCATAAACATAGTGTAGGTATTCCTGTTGCAATACAAAAGGGGAGACAGGTGTTGAGTCAGAGGAGCAGTTCCTCAGGGGTTACAAGGCTGATAAAAATTAACCATGGACACCTGCCTGCAAATGGCAGATGACTGGATTTTGAATAGTTATTCACAAGGTCAATGGACTTCAAGTCACATCAACTTTAATCATTTGATGGAGAGGTAGCAAGGACCTGTCTTCTAAACAGTGAGAACTGCAGTTGCAAGTCTCTTACTGAATAGATGGGACTGTGATATTGGCTGGCAGTGTTTTCACCAACATCATAGTTTTCTCCTTCCCTTCTGCAACATCATTTGTTATTTTGCCCTTTCACGTATACAGTGTAAGGTAGCCTTTGTCTCCCTCTCCATATCTGCCCTTTCTCACAGTGACTGTTTAAACCAGCGTTCTCTATTCACATTCTATCCAGAAGAAATGTTTAAAGTTTTTATTTACAGCCAATTCTGAAGGCAGCTCCCGTGGTGCACAAAGATGAAAAGGGTAGGCCTCTGCCTATCCCCTTCCCTTCAGCTTGTTGCTTTGCATGCCACAGCTGTTCTCTAGGTACTAATGTGCCATATCAAGCTTTTCTTTAATATACAAATCTTGACTAAAGATATACAACCTTGCAAAATCTTTTCTATCCATTCAGAACATCGTGACAAACCCTTCTTCTCTACAACCACCATCATAATATTCATAAAAACTTTTCATGATAAAACACATGTCCATCATTTAAATGGAAAAATAGCCACTAAGAAATCGACTTGCTGAGGTCCCAGAATTGTGAGAGGGAATATTATATCTCCTCAGGCTTCATTCATTCAGTGCTCCTATGACTAACAGCCTGGCTCTCTACGTGAGACAAGCAAGGAGCAACACAGCTTGCAGCACTGTGGTCGGCTTCGGGCTGCTTTACCATCCTGTCTTCATTCAGAGCTGGAAGGGCAGCGCCTCAGGACAGAAGGGTCACTCAGACAGACCGAACAGTTACAGCACTCAGTGAAAATAAGAAAGAACGATTCCCAGTTGTTTTGGGTCTTTAATGATGGGAACACCATTTCAAAAGGATTAGGGTGAGGCCAGGACTTAAGTATACCTTTTTTTCTTTTAAAAATAAAGTATACTTCAAAATCCAATGTTTAACACTTTCAGTTGCTATCCACCCAGGCCAGACTTGAATTAAATTACAAAAAAAAAAAAACCTGAGCCTATCACCAGTCACTTGAGCTTTTTTCTGTGTTCTTTTTCTCTTAATTTAATTTGCCCAATTACATCAGGGAACAAGAGCAAGATTTTAAGTAATACTGATTTTTTTTTGTGGTATTTTTACTGTGATTGCATTTCTAGAACACATCAAGTCAAAACAGCAGAGCTTAAAAGTGATTTCAAGTGTTGTATTCTCCAGAGTTTTAATATTCACATGTAGAGTACATAATATTACTTGACCCATATGCCTAAGTGGGTACAAATTTCATTTATTTATAGCACAAATAAACAGTAGGAAGTGTCTATTTTGTTATCGCACACACTTCAATATCATTGTCACAAAGACAATTAGCTGCCAGCCAGACATCTGAAATACAATCAACTCCACTTTACCTCCTGTTTTTGATTACTAGTGTAGCTCCAAAGACCACCAGTATAAAAGGAAAGTGTGACCAACTTTTACAAATATACACACACATATATGCATGTATACATATATATGTGTATGCACCTCTACATGCATATAAAAACATTATGTTTAAAAATCTGTGTATCATTACACTCATTATGTATATTTAACCGTTTACTTAAGGAAAAATTACTAGTATTACTCACACATTTACAAATATTCAGAAAAGACCTCTAATTTGATTCTTTATGGTTTATTTACTGCCATTATTGTGCAACATGCTGAAATACATCACAAACTGGAACAGGATTTAATCACTAGGGGAGTCAGAATTTGAACTCAGAACCTCCTGCGTATATCTATAAGACTCCCTCAGACTGTACTAGCTACAGATACAACCTACGTACTGTGAAAAGAGGATACAATCCATTTCCTACTACCAACGTTTGTACCAAAATAACAATTTGTACTTACTTTTTCTTCCCACGTGAGATAGTACATCTCAGGGCAATTTAATCTTTTTGGGGACAAACATATTTCAAAAATCAGGTGTGTGACAGAATGAAGAATTTACAGCATCCTCCGCTGACATCAGTGACTTAAAGATTAGTTCTGATTGCAGAACACATTTAAAAGGCTTAAAATAGAAAGACAATGCCACTACCCATTTTTAAAAGCCAAACAAGTAATCTCAGTTGCACCTCTGCTAGAAGTAGGAAAGAGAAAATATACTTGCTAAGCTATTCTTTGAGACCTTAATTCTGTCTGCTATAACAATTTTAGAATATGTTTATTCCCTTCTTCCACTCCCATTTCTGTCTGCCATTACCTATGGATTGCCTTGCCTGAAATCCTACCCTCTTCATTTCCAAATTCCATTTTATGTGCAATATCGTTAGGAAACGAGAGTTTCACAGCAGTTCAGAAACAAAAAAAAAAATCTCCTAAGCTACCTTCTCTAGATTTTCTGAGGTACTCTACTTTCTATGGTTTTGTCTTCCAGGGGCCAGGGCCAAGCTTTGTTTTCGGTGCACTGCACAGCACTGGACACAGTAGCAGAACGAAACAGTAGATCATTATAATGATTGTATTGGCAGTTCTTCCACCACATTTTACTTTACATATACTTTCGTCCTTACATAGCGTCACTGAAAGAGAAGTCAAAGCTGTATTGCTAGTGACGAGGAAGTAAGAGTGTGTAACCTTATCTGTTGCACTGACTTCAATATTCTGAACACATGCACACTAAAAAAGATAACCAAATGTCCACTAAAGGTCATCTGGTTAAGATCTTAACTTCTTAATTTTTCCAGTTTCAAACAGGAAACAGCATCTGAGGTCAGGCCTCTCAGGCTCTCCCCACAGGGAAAGATAGATGCAAGCATTTTACAGAAGAGAAATGAGGAGACTTGCATAACATTAAAAGATGAATCAACAAGTTTGGGAAAAGAAACAAACAGAAATGCTGACTCTTATCTTCCTGTTCTAATGACACAATTTATTTCAGAGATGAGAATTAAAATCCCAAATTAATTTCTAAAAATTATTTATCCATTCTGACATTAAATTTTACTTTCAAAGATACAAATGGCTACTTTATTAATTGCATTAAAAAATCATAAAATATTTTTAAGAAGTATATATGTATTTTTAACTCTCAAAGCATCTTTCTATGACTGGTACAAAACAAATGCAACTATGTTTCTGTATTAACCTAGAAAGTAAGTTGTGTGATGAAAAACAATCTGAAGCAAACTTAGTATTTTCTTTTCATAACACATGAAATATTTCAAGTAAGTCAAACATGACCTGCAAAAAAATAACCGGAAGAGTCCCTTACCTGCCGAGAGATGGAGCTGCTTGTAGGATCTGGCACCGCAGAAATAAGGTTGGCAGTGCTCTTTCTATGAACACTATTCATACCAGGCATTTTAGTGATTTTACAGGCTTTGCTACTAGAACTAGAGTTTTTACGTTTTTTTCCTTCTGATTTGTCGAACGAAAGGGGTAGAGAAGACACTGCATTATGTGCTCCCAGGGAGTGGTCCCCTGAGTGGTGCACAAGAGAAGATACAGACAGGTTAGAAGAGTCAATACTGCTTACTACCATGCTCATATGTTTCACTGAGTCTGTTGAACTACTTGATAATGAAGTCCGTCCTGAGGGCTCCGATTTGGCACTGAGTGGGCTTGTTCCATTATTTGTATTGTGCACAGACATACTGTTATAGGAAGATGTAGCCTGATAGGAGTTCAAAGTTGAACTGGGGTTCAGGACACAGTTCTTTTTGTGGGACCCTGAAAATGAAGATGAGGAAGATGTCTGCAAAGATAACGATGACGATGATGATGACGACGACGACGACTGCGGCTTTTTCTTTTTGTTACTTGAAGACTCATCACTCCGAGATGACAGGTCTTTCACTTTTGAGGATTTGCTGGTTTTTGTTTTGGATGGCTTGTGGGATGGGGAAGGGATGACTGCTGGCACTGGTGACACAGCTGATGGCGCCTTAAAAGTTGAGTCCATGATACTTAGGCTTGCAGCCACATGAGGAAAAGCTGTAGTGTGTGACATAATGGAATTTGTATCTGACGTTGTCACAAAGGCTGCATTTGATAACATGGCCGATGTCATTATGTAAGAAGAAGAAGTGATTCTTGAACTGATAGGTGTTGAAGGAATATACACCGCACTGGGGTTGCTGAAAGGTTGCAAGACTGATGCTGGAAAAGGAGTGGAGACATGTGCTGCTGGGGAAGGCATGGGACTATCTGCCGCAGGAGGAATTTTCCTAAATAGAGAAGGGGGGGGGAAGTTAGTTTTAGGTATTTAAAAAATTCCATCCGAACAATGCAGATAGGAAATGATTTCTGGGAAGGACCAACTTATTAAAAAAGGCAGACCTAGTTCATTTTAATTTTGGTTACTATTCTATCAATCACATATATTTTAATATTCACAATTCAAAATCAGCTCTGCATTCTACAACAACTTAAAAATGCTTTTACTTCTGATTTTTTTCCCTCTTTTTAAACTTGCAGTTCCATTATGAGGTTCTTTGGGATTTAATACAAACAATGAAACCCAAAACATGTGTGTTTTAATACTGTTAAGGATTCGGGAAAGCTGGATCATGAAGTATATTTTCCTAAAAATTAATTTTGAAATGAGACACATTAAATCTGTGAAGGCAGCGAAGACCTAACAGAAGATGATTAGGAAAAGAACTATGCAGCATAATTTTCCCTATAAAATTCTGTCATGGCACATGAGCGCTAAACTGTGTAACTCAGTTAAACCAGAACTGAGCTCCACTTCAGCACAAGTGCCCCATGTAGCAATTGAGTGCATAGTGTTACAATTTAATCACTTCACTACAAATTTTATTTCCTTTTTTCCTCTCCTATTTTACCAAACAATTAAAAAATGCAAATAAAATGCCTGATGGTGGGATCTACAAACATTCTAGTCACTATGTTTCATTCATTGTGTATGTTTTGCTTGAAAGTTCAAGTTGTGGAACAGTTTCAGTATCAACCTAAACTCACAAGTTAGATTTGATGAGGGTAGTAAATGAACCAGTTTGGGGGTTTGTGAAGCACTTAAATCACTGAGCTTAAAGGGGGAAGGAGGAAAGCTCATCCCTTTCCCAACAGCTATTGCTATTCCCAACAGCTCATTTGAGAGCTGGTTAGACAGGATTAACTAGGTAAGTTATTGATTAATTTCACTGATATTGAAAAATTGATAGAGTATTAAACAATGCTTGATAAGCTTGATAACTAGTTGAATACTATTCTGAGAATAAAATTTAATAATATTACCTGTGAAATTAGTAGAATGTATCCAACTTCCTTTCTATTCAGCCACCATCTTCTATTATTTTATCTAGTCCAGTGTTAACAAAGAACCAGACTTCCATAATGACTCTTGGAAAATTATTATGTGAGCTTTTCTCATTATTTAGACTAAAATTTAATTCACAGTTTAATCCCATTTCCCTTTGTTAAGAAGCTGTACATCACCATAACTCTGCCCTTGTTATCCTCACTACTGACACCTTTTCAGTTTTTAAAGGCTTACTCTTGCCCTCAAAGAAGTATGATAAAAGAGCAGCACTGGGTGTGCTATTTTATCATAAATCAAATCCTAATTACAAGTGTTCTCTCCTGGTATTCTTCCTATGGAGACTGTCAGACAAAACACTCTTTATGGCACAATTACATAAGGGATTACATACAGTCCATGCAGCCAGAAATGAGAAAGTCCTACTGCCTGTGACTTGCTACACGAACAAAGCTGCTTATCAGATCCGTTCCTCGGTTTATTTTTAAAGAAGGCCCAATGATTCTTACCCACCTTTGTAAAGTACTTCGAGAACTAGGGATAAAAATACTTTGTAAATGTTACTATCATTCTCAAAATATGGCCTTTCATCCCTTTACCCTTTGTCTCAGCTGGATGAGCCACAGCTACAGAGCTGCACTAGCACTAGTTATAAAGTAACAGCTTTACGCATACGCCTGCTTGGGGAAGACAGGAAAAGATCAGTCCAGAGGAGGGTTGAGGACAACAGAAGAATACAATAGGGGTTAAGCACTGTGAGCTTCCTGTGTTATACAGACAAGTAAGTACGGATGGAATTCATTAAAATATTAGAGATTACATAAACAGCTAGAATTTGGGAAAACATTTACAATTGGATGTAGTGGGAGCAGGATGAGGCCTGTTTATTTCTTGTATCATATAACTACTATAGAGGTTATTTTTGTTTTTCATAATAGTAGTGGTAGTGACACACTTTCTCAGATGCCAGAGTATCTTTTCTCCTGACAAACAAAGCCAATAAATAGCAAGTTTTAGTCTTCCTATTTAAGGAAACCAAATTAGTTTTATTTGTGGAAGGCGACAGACACTAGTTAACAGCCAAATTTACATAGTAGAAGAGAGGAACCCTTTGCAGATCTGTCTCTAAACAGACATGAAACTGGCCCTTTTACAGCAAACCCAACCATTTCCAAACTATGTCTCCCAGCACAGTAGCACTGTTACCATCAAGTTACCAGGTTAGTCAGACAAGCCAAGCTTTAGTGTTTCAAAAATATATTTAAATAAAAATCAAACCTTGTTTATCTAATGGCTGGCATCCAATGAATATAACACAGTCCTGATAATAAACAGTGACATGAAACACTGCACTTTAGTGTCATTACATTGGAAGAAGAATGCATATTCTGTAGCAGAATACCCCCAAAAATCAATCCTATCTGCAGATGCCATGAGGTTTTCAAATTTTTTTTTTAAAAGAATTAGCATCTTTTTTAGAAGTGCAGTCTATTTTAATATAGTATCTATTTTAATATAGTATCTGTGTAGCCAAAGCCTATAGTGCTTGGAACCTGCATATGTGATATAGAGGTGCTTCAATAGTGAGTAATAACCAGAATTTTAAGACCCCAAAGCCAGTAAGGGCACTATGGACTGAAAAACGATCATATTCCATCTTATGCACAGGCAAATGTGTACTGAGTTCCTTATCTTGTAACATGAGTCTTACAGAGCAAAGTCTGAATGGGTGGTATGGCTGCATGATACAGGTATAAAAATCTAGGCAAAATCTAACCTATTGTTATAAAATGATATGATATCAAAACATATCTCCAAACCCAGAAAACACTGAGCTTTAATGCTTTTAAGTAATGTTAACAGAACTACTGAATTATTCCTCCCCAGATTCAGAGGGACTAAAAAAAGTCCTAAATCTGGCAGAAATTTACATCAGAATAGGAGATTGTTCTGTTGTGCTGCATATTCCTTAACAGAGGAGGGAAAATTTGTACTCATATTACTGCTTTGCCTTAATACAGAGGTAATTTTACAAACGCTTCCCATGGAGTGTTTAATTTAGAAGTTTTACAGAATTAAAAATGTTAAACTACCCACCAAGTGTAAAAATCCCACTTACTTCCACATCTGTGAGTTCAAGTGTTTTTCTACCATGGAGTTTAGTGCGAATCGAAAATGGTCCCATCTTCTGTCAAAGACATAGTACCCTCTTCCCATTAAGCGACTGCCATATGAACAAAACTGAAAGACAAGGTATTTCAACATTGTTTATAAAAAAATATTTCTACATTGTAAAATAATTATCATTTATAGATCAAGGAACACCTTTGTAATTTGTATCATGCATATAAAACACCTTTAAAAAGGTGTTTTTCACTATCTGCAGCATAAATACTTTTTGCATGATATATGAAATATGTGCATAACGTTTCAGCTTAGTGTAAAGCTTCATACTTCACTAATGAGTCAGTTTACTATCAGGTACCTACGTGTGACAGCGAAAGAATATAAAAGCTGAGGTACTGTTAAGGAAGCAATTCTGGCTAATAATACTCTTACTGCCTCAGAATGACAGTTACACCATTCTGTGCACATTAAATCTAGTAATTGTGTAACAGGAATAAAAATATAACTGAAGAGGAAAAAGGTGCAACGGGAGCATCTTTAGCATCTATTTAATAAAAAAACAAACCATCGACATTTCAGTAAAAAAATAAATTATCATCCATGGCACCTGCGCTACAACAGAGCATCGGATACACTCTTCACAGTGTATGAAAATCATCTGGAGGAGCAGTTAATATTTTGAGAATTCTGCAGAGCTCAGGAGTATTTGCACCGCTTCCTCTGGAAAACTTCCTGAAAAGTCCTGACTACACTGAAATGATATGATCAGGAATCTACCCTTGCTTCAGTTTAGTCTTACTGATCTCACATTACATAGAGAACTGCCGCAACACCTACTTGTGGGAGAGAAACCCGTTATAAATCATCTTCAGAAAACAAGACAACTCTCCATCATGCAGGGACCAAGTGACACAAATTCTGGCTGAGAGCAGAACCTACTGATGCAGTAGAAAAGCAGCCATTTGAAGTACTTTTCAGCTTAATGGACAGTGAGTGGTGACTGTAACATGGTGTCTGCTTCATGACAAGGCTAAACAGGTTAATTAAAACCACCACCTGGGTTGATAAACTAGCCACACCTCCCAGTGATACAGATCAGTTACCACTAAGAGGTAGTTTAAGAAGCTACTGCCTTTTCCCTGTCCATTACTACCACCTAGCTGGGAGAGGGACTATGCAAGGAAAACAGCCCACCACAATATGAAATCTAGCAAGTTAGCGTGAACCATGCTGAAAGCGATTTACACCATCTTTTCTGACTTCACGTTAATATGGACTAAGAACAGCTGCACTATCAGTAACTGCTTCAGTTGAGAGATGCTAAGATTTCAAAGAACAGATAAGTCAGTGGGATTTGCCTTGAAACAGAACTAGGATCCTAAACCAAAATGGCTATTGACAGCCATGCTTCACTGATGATGACTGTACAAGAACTGGCTGCAGCTAGATTATTTTTTAAATTGTGTGGACACACATGCAGTGAGCCTTTAGTTTTTAATTCATAAAGCAGCAGCCAGCAAAAATGAAGTAGAATACAAGAGTACCAAGGAAGCAGGAGGTTACTGCATATTATAGTATTATATGGACTATAATAATTCTTATTTCTGTGTAAGAACCAAATACAGAATTTCATCTGACAGTCATTTTATGTTCAGCTCATACTTCTTCCTAGTGTCTGACAGTAACAAGTTCTCCTTTGCTCTGGGGAATAAAGACAATGCTACAGTTATCACAGTGTTCATTTCATTCTGCATATCATATGGAAAACACATAAGTGAAGTCTTCATCAATTTTATTCCTTGGCTCAATTTTGATGAGAACCAACTGCTTAGAAGTTCAAGAGTTCTCCCATTGCTTCTTGGTTTAGTACAGTGTAAACAAATTCACACTGCAGAACAACAAGGCAGCTCTTACTACTTACAATGAAATTTCTCACTAACACGGGAGAAAAACAGCTGCCAGAGAAGCACATACTTAAGCCACCACCAGAGCAGATGGGCTATGCCGTGCTCTAGACTTTCCATTTTTAGATGAATGAAGCAATAGCTTCTAAGTCCACATACACTCACATAAATTATATTTCATTACTGCTTCAAACCAGACTACAAAAATCAATGAAGCACTGTAATAGCCCTTTGCTGCCGCATGATTTTTGGAACTATAACCAATTGCAAGGTACAGTTTCATAAGAACTATGACAACAAAGAGATTACCTGTTCATATCACGTTTATAACAATGCAACTTTTCTCAGTTTAGCAGAATTACACCCAAGTCGCAGTCTGCTGAGAGGAAAATCTAAAACTAGAACTTCTGATTTTCTGCTGCTCATCCTGTCCTGCAACCTAGCAGCATTTGTCACATGCATTGACCAGTCTTCTCCTCCTACCTTACCCCATCTGTACCATTTTCTGACGAATGTATTTGTTCTCTTTAGAATACAGTTTTCAGAATGTAAGGTCCTCATTCCTTACATTTTTACTAAATTACTTCTTTTTTCTCCCCTCTCTAATTACATAAGAATAATGGCAAGGCATGCCAGAGACAGACACATACCCCAAGAGGTCTGGGATGGTGTCCAGAAAAATGACAGTCTAATTTCTCAGAATCTTCAGCTCCATCCGCTTCTCCTTCATCACTGGACAATCTGCTCGTTAAATCGCCTCCAATGGAAGGCAGTGGCAGTTCTGGTACGTACCCACTGTGGTTTGAAGAACTGTTGCTGTTTATGCTATTTGCAGATGATGGTCTAGAAAGAGAATATACATATAAATCATGAGTGTTCAAAAGCTCTGCAAACCTACCTGCCGGAGTCAAGTGTCAAAGCAAATTATACCAGAAATGATCATATAAAGAAGGATAGTAAGATACAGAACAGCTGACATTTGGTCGTGTCAGAAATATATCATGGGTTAACATCAGGTTTAATGTTAGCAGAAGCACCTTTGTATTTCCTGAGATTTTAAATTTGCCATGAGTTTAAGATCTTGAGAGAGGCAAAGTATATAAAAAATGCAAACAAAAACCAGACTTGTATAATCTTCCTACATAGCACCACTACTCTGCTACTTGGTTGATTCTAAGGGTCCAGTTATGAAATTTTACTTCATAGCAAAATACTACTGAAATTAGTGTACTAAATATAATAAGAGCGTTTAGCTGACACCCTCTATAGCTAGATTAGTAAGTGAAGTAACTGGGAGGACCTCTTACAGCATGTAGGTTTTCTTTACCTTCATCTAAAATCCAGTAAAACAAAGTAGGAATGCCTTTGCACCACAGGGTATGATGGTGCCTTGCCTTTCAAAAGTAGCTTGGAAACAAATGAGATTAGAAGTGGGGGTGAAAAGGATTCTCAATTACAGTCTGTACAACCAAGTATGTATGTGGACCTCTGAGGTGGGAGATGTCCGCATTGAACAAAATGAAGATCTTCTTCAATCTCATGAATTTATGCTATGATGACACAGCAGTCACTAAGACTGTAGACAGGTGCCCTCTTCTGAACTGAGCAGGGATTGCTCAACAACGTCCATCAGCTAGAAATAACTGCTGCAGATTGCTGTTGCAAGGGATAGATTGTGTGAGTGCTCCTTAGTCTTCAGGAAAAGTCGGCCAGGTCAAGACAAGTCACCTTCAGTGAAATCAGCAAGCTTTGCCTCAGCAGAGCAGGGAGCACTCACATAATCTCTTCCAGCAGCAGAGCTGCAGGCTTGCTGGCTCCCAGCAGAGCGGTAGCAAGGCTTTCCTCTGGCACAGCTACTTGCAAAACCAGACAGGATGACAGAACAGAGGCACTGCAGCAGCAACAGAATTGTAGATTGTATAAACATAGTGTATGACTGCTAAAATCCTCCTCCTCACATACCACTACCTTTGCAATTTCTTCAGTTGACTCTCCCTGAATCGCATTCCAGTTTTGTTTCTTTGACTGTTACACCTACTAAAAACATCTGCCTGTCCCTCTGTGCTCCTCTCTGTGTAAGGACTGTGTAAGGTCACTCCTTTTACAAGAATTATGCAGAATTCTCACCACTTTATTTATTTATGGGTTTCTTTCATTGTCCTTTCACTCAAACCCTGTAAGATCCACCTCTGCCATTGTATGAATAAAATTTCATTACAGCTTGATGAACACACAGAAAACATTGGCTGTCTCTGTAAGACTTCAGACAGCAAATACAACAAATATCTCTCTGAAATAGGGTCTATCTTAGTACAAAAGCCCCAAAATGGGCACTCAATCCTGACCAAGGCTTCTGCAAAGAACAGAAATATGAAACAAAATAAATATGAACAAAACCAACTAGTTTAGCTCTATCTACTCCACCCAAAACTAGTACAAAAAAATAAACCCCAGCCAATGAAACAAAACATATGGGAAGTTTACCAGAGGATAAGTAGAATTCAGTAGATCCAATACTTCATACTAGTTTTTCTAAAGGGATGTCTTTAGAAGTTTACATTGTCTGTCTGAAGACTGTTTTTGTCCTTTACAAGAAAAATCTTCAGAAAGAGGAAAGACACGCTATAGACAGTAATAGTTTTAAGAACTAGCTGCTTACATTGTCACTTACACTAAATTACACCTTTTTTTACAAGACATTCCATTAATGTAATTGGTGAAGTATTTGCAGAGAAAAATTCTATATAAATATACAGAATTTCACCACCGCTACCTACCCTGATTCATGTAAATGGACTTTTATTCCTAAAAGTGTCAGAATGACTCAAATGTAAACTTTCCTAATTATTACTGACCATTTTAGCAAAAAAATGCAGTTAGTCTGAGATTCCGATCAGAGGGTGGACACGACTCGTCAACCCATTCCCAATCAGATCACAGGCTACCATGGACAGATTTAGGTTAATATAAACGTAGTCTATCTTCTTCTGCTAAGATAAACTCTTATATTAGTATGTTTTATCATGCAATAGCCTAAAGAAATACCAAATGCTTATACAATAAGCTGTGTGAAAGACTATGACATTTCTTACAGCACCTTCAGAATGCAACATTCCACACTGGAGAATTGCTTACCTTGGAAGTACAGAATTTGGTGGTCTAGATTTTGCAGGAGATGTTACTTTAGATTCTTGCCCAGAGTTCACTGAAGATCCTGACAGAGAGTCTTGTGCTGGTGTGGGCTGGCTCTGATGGCTTTCCCTTGCAGATGGTGGATGCTCTTTGTCTTTTGCAACTTCTTTTTCCCTGGATCGAGCTTTGTGTTCAGCTAGAAGGATGTCAAACTGTTTTTTACGGCCTGGAACTGCTCGTCGATGATTAAGTGAATGAGTCTAAAAATAGGGTGGTTAAAAAGCATTTGTGTGTGCATGACATTGTTTGAGAGTCCTCTATACTTCCGATACACCACAACTCTAAAAGATAAAATCTACTTCAAACAACTTTAGCCACAGTTATGGAAATAAAGCTGTTATTCCACATAATCTTTGATAATTTATGAAGTCATTCTTAAGAAATGCCAACATCAAGGCTAAAATTACTATTTGCAAAATTTTCATATAACAGAGTCTATTGACTTACCTTTTCCCAAACAGAAAATATAATTCCAATAATTTTAAAATATTAAGAAGTAACGTCATTGTAGCTCTTAACTGACAATGAAAAGTTGATTTCATTGGATTGAAAAATGTGCATACAGTTTAAAGCGAATTTAACTGATCATCTCTACTGACAAGCAGCACATACACATACAAATGTTCATTATAAATGTCTTGCTGCTACTTTTTAACATCAGACTTACTACTATCACAAGGGCAGCCTCCAAGTAATTTATTATACAGAAACCATGTTAATTTTTTACTAAAAATTGACTATACTTCAACATTGTTGCACACATGAACCAAAAAAGAAGCATTTAAAATAACACTTGTGCTTCTACATGAAACGTTAATGCTTTTTGCATAACAAAATGACAAGGGAAAAAAAATCTTTTTAGAAACATCAGTGGAATAATGCAGATGCTCTGATTCAAAGAAACAGAATTACTCAAAAGAATTACCTGAAGACAGCGTCTGAATACCATACCCATTGTCTGTAAGACAGGAGCAGGTATGACCTCTCAAACTATTGTGGTAGGATTTAAACTATAACAAAGCATCTGATATTTTATCTTCTAAGAAAAATACCTTGCAGGTGAGCGATCTTGTGCAAGGTTTCTTTGTTTCAGGATCCAGTACTCCACAGTGTTTATTTGGGTCAAATTCTCTTTCTGTTTGATGGGGGGGTGGGGAGAAAAAGGAGAAAAAAATAGATTATTACAGAAATTTTAACCAGAGTAGCTATAATTTTTGCCTGATAGTACTTAATTCAACCAGGCTCAACCTGAACCAGTGTTCCCAACCCCAGCACCCCACAACAGTGTGATGTGCATCACTCACAGCTGTGCTTGTTTTTGTCCTTACATGTTTCAAACTATTTAGAGCAAGATTTCAATCATAGATTTCATAGAAATAAGTTTGCTTACAGAGCTGTGCTCAACGGAGTAGCCCAAACACAGGACCAAGTCAAATACCCGCGAGTTCAATTCCTTCTCTAACGCCGGCTGCCTCTGAGGCCGTGAAATACAACATTTGCAAATCTAGCTTCTGAGTTTGGCTAAGACACATAACAGGCTAAATATCACAAGTGCTTTGAACAACATTTCTTTGACATACTCGGAAATGCCGAAAAACAACCCGTGGTGTCTCAAAAGTTAATGCAAGATTACTAGGGGCATTTTAAAAACAAAATTTATCTAAATCTCTCCCCAAAATCTGTGTAAAAATAACGTGTATGTTAGTTCTTATTTCCCTAAGTGAAGGGAGGCACGGAGTTTAAAGTTTGCAGAGATTATGAAAAAAAAAGGCATTTACATGAGTTCTACTCATGATGAACATTAAAACTGCATTAATATTTAATATGCTGTATTTGCATATTTCATTTTCATTAATATTTTAGTATTTATATAGCACAGATAGCATCACCTCCTTTAGGTTATGTTAATATAATTTTAGAGTTTGCACTACAGAGCTGTAACAAAACTATGGACATACACTTTTTAGTTTATGCCACCAAAAAAATCTACCATTATCTTTATACACCTTGACATTGTATGTTTTACAGACTGGTTTGCTTTTGTTTGATAGTGGAATATAAACTATTTACCAAAGCCTATTTTAACTATACAGTGGTGTTACATTCAGATATAATAAACATCCTGTACTCAAATACAACATTTAATCTGAGGATCTAAAAATTCTTCATAAACAAACAAATCAGAGCTAAGATGAAGACAGCAATTCACAGCTATGTTACAATGTTATGACAGCATCACAGCAAGTAGAACAGCTGGAAGAAGAAATGTGAGGCCAAGTAGCCTACGTTAGACTACAACTGTCGTCCAGATATCACAATTACTAGCAGTTTTATGTATTCTGCTATATGGACTTAATGATAAAGCAAACATCAAATGGTTATGTCACCGACCTATTAGCAGAGACATACCAAAAAGTGAGCTTGGAAAAACAGCCGGCACTGTTTTTTTTTGGTGAAATCTACAAAGGGACTGAAATCTGTCACAAGTAGTTGTAGTGTCTGTGGCCTTTACAGCACACAGAAACAGAAAAGTAGCTGTGTATGACTAAACATAATAAACATTTTTTTCTACTTAATGGATGAAAACGCATGTTCATGAACTAAAGCAGTGAATTACTCCTGTTTTTTCAGTATATGATACTCCTATAACAGTTTCCTGAATCACCCGCCTAAAAATTTTCAACGCAAATTAAAAACAAACTAAATAGACTATATGGACTTATAAATATGCCTTCAAATGAAAAATCCTGAGGGTAATCATAAGGCTGTGGAACATGTTCTGAAAGTCACCAGGTAAGGACTGTTTTGGACTAACAGGGAAACATACTTCAAAAATCAAAAATGCTCCCTTTGGGACCATCCAGATTGCTACTTGTCAATAAGAGTGTCCTGACCAAGAAAGACTTGCAGGACTGATTATAAAAGCCAGGTTTTAGTAAACCATTTAGAGGTAAAATCAACAGAATGAATTATAGTCAGAAAAAGTAGAAGCCTTTGCCATCTACCAAACAATAAAATAACATGCTTTCCCTGAGAAACAGAAAATACTAAACAAATAGGAAACTTCTGGCTGAAGCGTGCGTGGCTGTTCCAAAGAAATCATGGACATATAATTGCTAGCTACAGACATGCCTGGTTTGGGCAATACATTAAATGAAGATTATCACCTTCTTACCAATAACAAAATGCAGCTTCTGACTACCTCTGTATTAGGAAATGTGTAGCATGAGAACCCCTAGACTCCTGTGCACTGGCACAGCTTGAGAAAGCTGTTTCTCCAGTGAACAAAGAGCATTTGTTACAGCCTCACCGAAAGAAGAAGAAGGGTCAAAACTGCATCGTCTCAAACTCCTGTTTGCAACACAACAAATATTCTTGGTGTAAATTGGGCATCTGCCGCCTTTAACTTCACCCCAAAGAGAACAAGAACTAAGGAAGATTTAGGCAAAAATTTTTTTTTGCCGTTTGCTACTAGGGAACACTGATCCACTTGTGGTGGGCAGCTACAGACTGTCTTCTGTGGTTCCACGAGCTGTTTCCTCTCTCTCACCAACAATTGCACTCCTGAAAAGAGGGCAGGTTCATTCATCATGCAAACAACTACCAGCTCTCAACAAAGAAAAAAACCAAACTTCAGCCACAGTTAGGGAAATGGAATGAGAGAGAGTGAAGGTTGCTAAAAAGGAAAGAAAACAGATGTAAACCAGTTAGACCTATTAAGGAGCTTCAAAAATTAACAGCTGTACCACAGCTGTTCCACAGCAGCGGACTGAGGGAAACCTAAATCCCCTAGCCACCATCTCATTCTTTTAATGCGAAATGAATGAAATTTATGGGATATCTAAAATAATAATCTCATTGACTTTCCAAGATCTTTTTCTCAGCCTTTGCACAGTGCTGTATAATAATGGAGAGGAGTCCATCATAGTGACACACAATCTACAGGCAATTAATCTACAGTGCCCTCAGGACTTCACCTATTCGCATCACTGCTAAATTATTGTGTTGCTGCATAAATACGTGAGGCATCAGAAGCAAGACTGAATGGATTCTAAATCTGATAATGAGAAAGGAGCTTTAAAAAAAAGGTATCAATTCTGTGGATTTATCAGCCAGTAGAAGTAAACTAATGCCAAACAGACCTCCAACAGTCCTGTGCAGATTTCCAGCCTATTTGGAAATTTCCACCAGTGAAACGTCCCCCAGAAGGCACTGCGAGTGACAGCTTAGAGACAGAATAACGGTGGAGTCACCTCCATAGAAAAAGCAAGCAAGTTGAAAAAAGGCCCTATAGAAATGATTCTCCTTTATGAACCCATTTAGCAAGCACTCGTACAAAAAAGGTGCAAGTATCACTACAGCCCTGGGGTGGTACGTGGTGACATGAGGAAAACAAGTATCTCAAAAAGTATGAGTTTCAATTTCCCAAGCAGGAATTCAGAACTGATTAGCTAAATTATACATCTAACCATTAAAGGCAATAATAGGTTAAAAGAAACCAGTATTTTAAATTAACTGCAAAATATATAGTTTTTATTAGAATAACAAATTGGATCTTAGCAAGTGAAATGTAAGGTTTAAAAGCCCAATCTGCTACTTTCTCTTAATATTTTTTCATTTTGTGGAACGCTATCATGAACAATGGTTCTGTTTTCTTATATGCCACCTTTAACTAGTTAAGAAAGCAATCAGTGTACTGAATCCTTTAAGGCAATGGCATTGTTCCATACCACACACAGCCCTAGCAAACACCTCGCACTGGTCTGGAATGAAGCCAAGGTAGCAGTACCATAGGCTAACTGCCAAATTTGCGAAAATGAAAAAAATAAACCTGATATTCAGTCAAAAAATAGGGCACACTCATTAACTGGAAATAAAAGCATTTATCTTGTACAACTTATACTTGGTTCGTAACTAGTGCACATTTAGAAATCATGTGAACTAACTTTCTGCCAAACTGACGATCTAATGTGGATCATGCTGCCATTAGCAAAATTAGCCTTTCAGTACACACAAGAAGTTCCTGCCCAAATCACAGCTGATGAATAGACCCTGCACAGCTTCTGAAGTGGTAAACTTGAGTCAGTTACTTTTGCTTAAAACAAAACAAAACAAAACAAAAAAAAAATCAATCCCTCAAAACACTTTGTTTCCTTTCATTCAGAACAAAAATATGTTTTCAGCTTTAGGGGGCAAATCCTCTACTTGCTGCCCAACAGCTGGCATGGGTCACCTCTGGGGAACTCCACGGAAAATAATTCTTCCTCCCAATGGATGGCAATCTTTCTAATGGAGCCTCTGCCCTCCCCCAACAGGGCGTGCTGTGCTTCGGTGGCAGATTTGCACGAGGACCTGCATCCTCAATACTGGCCTAAGGCCATCCAGGGCATCGCCACATTTAATGGTGCTCCCTTAACTCCACCGTCCTGTCTTCCTGAGAAAGATCGAGATCCCCACACTACAAACATCTTCACTCATGTGTGAATCACAGGCGGAGAGGGGTGGAGGGGAATTATGACTTTGAAGACTTCCCCAGCATTTCCCGTATCTTCTTAGAATTTTCTAGTATTTAAAACCAAGAAAGAAGATTCATTAAAAAATCATGACTTGGTAGATAATCCAGTATCTTAAACCTCAGCTGTTCAACTTCATCATAACTATACTAAAGTCACCCAACCCAGGCACATTTTCTTTTGTTGTAAACAGACCCAAATTACATAATGGCTTGAGGAAGCCTTCTGCCTTTCTCTTTTAATTTACTTCCTTAAAAATTTATATTTGGCCTGTTGACCAGTTGAGAAACGCATTAAACACACTAATTTCAAGCTAAACAGAATGTGTACTTTGAAAATATTTTCAATATGCCAGGAGTGTGAAAGCTTTCTTTTTCATATATGCAAACTGGCATCTTACAGTAAAAAAGTAAAACCAAAACCAGGCTACAGCATTTTATTAGGATATTATTTCTGAGGTATAGAAATATTAATGAAGAAAGATGGACTACCTCAAAAGATGAACTACGACATCACTTACCTGAAAGTCTTTTGTAAGGCTTGTTACTGCTTTTAGTGCCATTTTGGTGTTTCTTGTCTATTGATGGAGCTATAATTCCTTTGCCGTTCAGAATCTTTTCTGGTGACGGTGGCACTGACTTGGATGTCAAACCAGATTTAACCAAAGTTGGAGCAGGTATGGTGGATGAAGAGGCTGAGGAGGAGGTGATGGTGGTAGTGGTTGCAGAATTCATCTTAACATTGGCACCATCTGCCTTCACTAGGTTAGGAATTTTCTCTAGACTGACTACTGGAACAGGAACGCTGCAAAACCGAAGAAAAATCTTCAAGTTGTATTTTCTGTACCAAAGACTTACAGTTACTTAATCCCCTTCCACAGTACAAAAATTTTGATGCAAGCGACACAGTATCTTCAGACCAGACTAAAGTGAAATACTTAGTACCATTATCGACTATTTTTGTTCAATCAAATGTTCACAAAACCAGACATTTGTAAAGCCTGGCAACGTAGAGAATTATGACAATGAACCTTTGTATTTTGTTTTAAGATCCAATCCCCTAACATTCATAAACAATGAGTCTTTGGTACTAAGCAATACAAATCCCTATGGTCTCATGCCTTTAACACAAGCACATATCAGATATGTGTATGCTGTACTAAACTCACCATGCTAACGAAGTAGTTTGCTAACAATATTAATATTTTTAAATAAAGAGAAAAATAACTCATTTGCTCAGATGTGTGTGAATGACATACAAGTTCTGGAAGCAAGGAGAAAGAGATTTTAAGCATAGAAATCTTAAAAGCAGTCCCTTTAAAAGTATTAAAATCCTTGATGAATTGAGCATTACTAAAATGTATTTTTTATAAAATCTTATGAACTTAAAAATAAAAATTCCCAATGTAATTATTAGCTTAGTTGTCCCTTTTCAGAATAAGGTTTGCAATAACTAACTTCTCCTAACTTAACTACTACCACAGCATATTTGCAACACTAACAAATGTTACTGTCTCAATTTGGCAGCAAAAAAAATTGAGACAAGTGATTTTCAACTCCAACATTATTTTAACATTTCCGTCTCCTATCTGCATGAGGAAACACCCAAAAATAGCTGCTTTTTACCTACCCAACAACTCCAAAATTGGATGTCTTATGACTACCAATTAATATATAATATATAAATTATATATCCTTCCTTACTGAAACAAATCCAGGGAAAAAATATTAATTTAAAAAAACTAAATTCTCAAAGCTTTAAGCCCAGGTTTCATTGGAGGCTGCAAATGAAAACATCTCACTTATTCAGTTCTTCCATACACTGCCTGAAGAGTTGCTTTTGCCAAATAGCTGACTATCTGCCCTGTAAGCAAATCCACACACGGACCACGCAAAACTGACAATTTTCAGACTATCATTCCAAACTGAGCAAACAAAAGAAACACAAGTTTTCTTAAATACAAATGCAATGGTGATGGTTAAAAGGCAAAACAAACTCCTCATCTAGAAGCATGAGAGTCTCCTTAACAATATTCCTATCTTTTGCTTTCTCAATTACACAGAATTAAACTAACCTCTGTAATTTTAATAAAGGATAAAGGTGACAGTTGAGGAGGCTGTCCCACATGGAGAAATTTCTTAAAACTCAGGAATTCTTTAATCTATTATTATCTTAAAGGTTTAAGTTGATGTATATGCTTAAAAGTAAAATGAAACATATTTATAGAGTGCGCGAAATTACTCCTTAGCAAACTGTACTCAAAGAACAATCTGCTTCTTGCACATCACTGCAGTAATTTTGCATGGCAGTGCAGAGCTTCTACAAGTGCATTTCTCATGTGACATTTGTTAAATACACAACTGCTGTTCAATCAGTATATATTCTCAAGTAGGCTGGCATGTTGCAGTTCAGGTAAGCAGAGTTTCTTGCCAGAGACCACACTGTTGTCAGTGTCCCAAGAGAGGCAACATTTGCCTGTCTATACATCACTGTATGGTTTGGGGCTTCCCCCCATTCACAAGTCTCACATAATTTCAGTCTTTTGTGTCTGAAAAATGGCACCTTCGCTGCACTCTTCCTACAGAAGGAATGGTTAGCAGGTGTGTAGTTCCTAAAAGCAGAAAAAGATGACTTTGAGATGGCATTCTCCATGGGACATCCTTTGGAAATGTCGGAAGCAGGGTCCAAAATAATGTAAGTCTTGACCTTCCTGGGCAACTACAAACTTCTGTTTTTCCATAGCTGATAAGCAGAAAGTGCAGCATGTGTAGCTGGAACGGACTCTATATATACTCTAAAGTTGTTAATCTTTGTTCTAACGGGATTTTAACATAGAAAATATATGAACCTTGATATAAATAATACTTACATAAAACTAAAAAGAAGATTTAGACACCAAGACATATTCTGGAGCCGGAATTAAATTATATGAAACTTCCATATCCTACGGTACCATAAGTACAGCAGTCAGCTAGTCAGAATACAGATCTGACTGCAGTAAATGTAGAGCACTGGCCAGTAACTAAGTGAAAAAATCTAATTTACTCACAAAACCAGAATTGCATTAAGTATTTCAATGACAATGCAAACATGGAGCTATGAAAGAGAGGATTTGATCCTCTACTTTTTTAAACTGCCTGAATTTAATAAGTTAAATGACAGATACAAATTATAACATCACAGGGCAGGAATTAATTTTTTTTTGCTTTTAAACAGATGGCAATTACATTTTCTGAAAATAGGAGAACTTTTTTACTCTAGATCAAGTAGTTTTACTATATAAAAACTATGTAAAAACATATGAACAAATCTTCATGCCCAGTTTCTAAGATCTGTCTTAATTCAAAGTACTGATACACAGTGAAGGGGTCAAGTGTATTATCTGGTCTAGTAATAAAATACGGTTAACGTGAAAAATGTTTCTCTGTTTTGCTCAGAACCTCAAATCCTAAGGCACACACACATGGGTCACTGTGATAATGAACAAAGCCCAGGGGAGGGAATATTTTCGCTTAGTTTTGTTGCAGATCAAAAAGTCAACCTTCATTATTCATTTCATTGCAATGTAGAAGAAAAAAGAAAAATACTCCAGTATTTGAAGACACACGATCTATAAGACTCCTGGCAGCCTAAATTATTTGAGATTTTAGAAGCTACAGATGATAACTTATCTTTTTTTTTTTAAATATAAGTGGGTACTGCATTCAACATTAAGAAACTCTAGTTTCATCTTAGCATAACACACAAAGATGAATCAATAACCAAACTGCAAATTGGAAGCTGCACAGGACCATGGTCAATTACTAAGGGCTAAAAAGGTAAATAAATCACAAATGCTTATATTTATATTTGATGGTCAAAGACAGTTCTTTTCCCAAACTGAGTTTTTTGAGTGAAAATTGATGATTTCTTTGAAACATTTGTTAGAAAAAATAAAAAATAAGGTCCTTAATCTTATTTACTATATTTTTAAAAGAATTTTTGAATGAAGAGCCTGTTGAGATTTATCAAAGACAACTGCTGAAAGGGACAATTAGAAAAACAACATGCAACAAGTAAAAACCGAGGAAGTGCACACAACAGTCAGTAAAAATGAGAAAAATGGGAGTACAGACAATTGCCAAAGATCGGTGAGAAAAATCTGTAAAGACAAGTTTGCTTTTTTTTTACAAAAGAAATTCTAATAATAATAGCTGTATCTACCTAAAGGACAATAAAATAGTCATCAGCGATGCAAAAATGACAGAAATGTTCAGCATTTCTTCTATACTAAGAAGGAAGCATGATAATGCTCTCCAATCAGATAAAAATGGTTTTTGATTCCCTCAGTAAGTGTAAAGCGCCAGCTGAAAAATCATGAATTTTTTTTTTTTTTTTTTTTTTACATAAGCAAATCGGGGTAATGTGGCCATGAGTTCCAAAAGAGTTGGAGAAACATTGTGTCTCAGCATATTAATTTCTAATTGAATCTTGGAATACTTGGCAACTTAGAGAAGCTAGCTAAGTGCTGCTGTTGCATCCACACTGAAAACCCAAACCAGAGTATATTGGAAGAAATAATGGACAAACTAATAAAAATAAACTGATAAACAATTAGTTCACATGGTTTTGCTGAAAATCAGATCTTGGCAAAGAAATCTGGTTTCACTTTTTGATGAGGTTACCAGTTAAGCTGACAAAGATAACTGTGAAAATGTTCTGACTTTTGAAAGGCATTATAAAACACAATAAGAACAGTTTAAAAGCAAATGTTAAACAACAAAAAATTAAAAACTAGCTTTCCAGAGATTTATGATTCAATAAGGGCGCTTGCTAGGGGGACTTTTTAGCCATCATTACCAAGTCTGACATGACCGAAAACTTCACTGGTCTTTAGAAATAAATATAAGATCACTGGTGATAACATTTGCTGATGGAATCAGATTGAGGGAAACTACATAATGAAGATACAAAGGCAGTTATAAAAAGCAGCATGGAGTGTTTGGTAAAGTTCATTAATTCAAAAAGATATTTTAATACAAGCAAATGTAAAGTTACACATGAAATAACAAGTTCTTCAGTCTGCAGTGAAATACGGGGAAACAACATACTGGAAAATAGTGACAAAAATATTTAGTGGTCACAATGGATAAGCACTATGAGCTTTTATTGTATCGTTATGCTTATATTAAAAAAGGGATATGGCAAATAAGATCAAGGAGCAAATTTAGTTTTCACGTGTCCCTGGTTATATTGGAACATGGCTTCCAGTGTTGCTGCCCAGTGGTTCAATACCAGTGTTGATGAAATAGAAGGGAATCAGAAAAAGGCTATAAAAATATCTGAGGGCTACACAAAGTGCTTGATCATGACAGGCTTCAAAAGCTCATTCTCTTTTTCAGATAAGATAACTGATTTCCTTCTGTTTTCTCATGTTCTTCGTCAGGCAGTTGGACTAGATGATCATTGTAGGTCCCTTCCAACTGAAGTATAATATTCTTTTCTGTTCTAACTACTCCTTTAGCAGAACCTGCGACAAACTTCCCGAGTGAATTTCCCTCCTAAGTATCTTGTGGCAATTTTTTTTAGTTCCAAGCCATTGCTTGTCACTGTCATTCCCAAACAAGAAAAGTAATTGTAGTATGTCAGAACACTCCTCATACCCGGAGCTCCTTATTACCTCTGTTTTCCTTTCTTCAGGCTTTTAAAAATTATTTTTCCTTGCTGTTTTGTAATTTTGCTGGGATTTTTTTTTGGTCATTCATAACTATATTCATTGTCAAATCTCAGCCACTCATTCAACTCTTTTCAAATTTGTGAGAAAAGACATTCACAAACATTTAAAATTGTTCTGTTCTACATTGCTGGGATCACCTCTACAATGTAACAAAGTATTTGTGGTTCAGTGCTTAGAATATGTGGTCCAAGATAAGTCTGCTGAATTTTGTTTCCAATTCCATGCTACATTAGGAATATCCTTAAATCTTGACTAGCTTCACTTTCTCAACCTCAGCATGAGTAATTTCCTAACACAAAGAAATAAAAACTAAGAGATGATTTAAAAAATCCTTTGAAAAGTGACATAAATTTTAAATGATTACCCATAGGTATACCTTTGTGATCCTATTTCTGTTTACAGAAAGACTGTCCGTTTTCTACATGTTGATGAAGACCACATAATTTCCGTCTCATTTTCTTCATTTTCAGAAGTTCTGGCAGGCAATGGCTAATCCTTGTGGAGGGAAGTCAAGGAGACCTGCTTCAGCTGGTATCTCAGGGCTAGCTTACTTTAACACTTTACCCCAATTTTACACTGCCTCAGGATCATGGATGGAGGGAAATGAACATCCTGTAGCATCACACCACCAAAATCCTCCGGGGCAGTGCTCAGAAGCTGCGCTGGGGCACAGCAAGCGAAGCGGCATCCTTTCGGCAGGGCAGCAGGGAGGGGGGGCATCCTGGGCGGCG
>NW_009225239.1:38149-58692 GCF_000690835.1 Fulmarus glacialis
TTTATAAAGGGTAAGTATCTGGGGAATTGTTATTAATTATGATTGCTTGTTCACTATTATTTTTATTACTACCAATCATCTTACTCTTTGCCTTTTTCTATTTTCTACCCTTTCTACCCTCTTACCACCTCGACTGCAAGCTTCAGAAAACAATGATTTACATTTACCTTGTGCACAGCGCAGTGGTGCTCCAGCACTGCTCCAGTCTCTGAGCACTGTTGTATTAATAGCAACGACATTAGAGAGAGACAGGGAAAAAAAATCAGAGCTGACAGATATTTCTGGATGATGTATTCACAATAATCCTTCATATTCCAACTACAAGAAGGGAAGTATTAAAACAGCGGCTACAAAAATGAATCTCTTTCATCTGATCATTCTGATCATGCTTTTTAAATTAGCCGAGGAGCAACCTGAACTTCTGCAGCGCATCTTTGAACAACACAGGATGTGAAGAAGAGAAAGAGCTGCTCAGTCAATGTTTAAGATGATGACTCAACCAAAACTATAATGAATTAAACAATGGAAGTTGCATCTACATGCAGGCAGGCACGACAACAGACAGATCTACTGGGCCATGCTGTTGCAGAGGCCATTGCCGAAATACTACTACTAATTCTAACAGCTAAAATTTAAAAGAGATACTGTATGAAAGAATCAGGAAAGCGCAACAAAGGTTATCCCAGGTCTGGAAAGCAATCATTACAAGTGATACAATTCCCGAATTAAGCTGATTTGATAACTGGAAGAACCTATGTCAAGTAAGTATTTGTGGTATGAGACTACAACCTAACAGACAAAAGCACTGAATAACTGGAAGTGTGTTCTAAACCACAACACACTTAGATACATGATGAATCCTATTTGCATTTTTGAGACAAATATATTTCTGTCAATTGAGTATTTCTATAAGATAAGTGGGTGAAATTCTATGGCTTATACAGACAGCTGAATGGAAGATATAGTCTTATCTTAAAAAAGAATAAATGTTATGAACAACTTCTCCTTTAAGAAAATCAGACAAAATAAAATTCTAAATAAAAATTATAATCCACTAATGAAATAGGAACAAACACTTTCTTCTCTAACAGCTGTCAGCTCTCTATAACCTGCAATGATTATCAGACTGATTTTATTCTTTAACAAGTCATGTCATCTAAGGCACTTACACTGAATTTTGAAAGACAATTTCATTGATCTCCACTTCAGACTGTTTGTGATTTGTTATGTGATGATTACAGTATCTTCAACTACTATGTGCCTCATTTTTCCCCACTGGTAAACAAACCCACAGTATTATCTCCCAGCAGAGCTGCAAGAATTGGGTAATTCACAGGTACAACTACTGACATATTCATTGCCAAAGTATTAACAGAGCAGTACAAGTTTTAAACGGCTAAATCTACTTTGTTAATCATCAGTAAATGTTTGGGATGTTCCTAACAAAGGGAAAAGGAATTGGTGGAAATGCTCAGTTATTTTGTTCCCTTCTAGCTTCTACTGAGTGACAGAATGCCATCTGTTGCCAGAACAGAAGATATTGTTTATAAATTCAGTTAGTATGCTGAAATGTGTAAGTTGCTGTCTGCAACACTAGGACAAGAAACAGGTTTATAGTCAATAGTGTTAATACTCTGAAGTCCTTTCTGATTTTCCTTTAATTAGACTTAAAAAAAACCCCTCTCTTGTATAAAATTCCTCTCCAACATTTAGAAGAAAAGGTCACTATTCAGTCAAGAATATTTAAAATAGCAAATGAGGCATCTTAACTAGCATAGCCTCTATCTCATCTGTGTGTATGTGTGTGTGTAATCTAAACATCCAGATTTTCTATTTTCAGAATTATATACCATAATTGTCCAGAATGCTCATCATGCTTATAAGAGATGGTGGGTTCAGATTTATAGGAAGATTAGATTTTGATCAAGCTTGTTCCAGTGCAAAGTAAATTCTACAGCTAGGCAGAAGCTGCTCTCTTTGAAATCATACTAACTAGTGCACGTTTCAGGCAGAAAACATGAACATTACTTTAACATAATTTGAGTTTATGCTTTGTCTCATGGGTGAATGGTTTGCATTAGATTATTTACTGCTTTAAGGCAGTTGTGTCCAGAAACCCTACCTAAAATCATGACCTTCTTATGCTAGGTATTATACATAAAAGGGAAGGATCTTTACACAGTAAGTAGATAAAACTTAAGAAAAAGGATGTCCTACTATCTCAAGTTTACAGACACAGAACTGAGGCCAAGCAGACTGAGTTGCAACAGTAGCCTGTGCAGAACCAGGAACTGAACCCAGATCTCTTCACCAACCTAGTGACCTAATCAGAAAGCATCTTTTCTGTAGGTAACTAAAGACAAAACAGTTTCTTACGGGATAAAATAGTGACCCAGTTCTGCTCTCATTTACATTTTTGCAACTTGGCTGCTATCATCACAGTCACGGGAGGATGGGCCTGGCAGTCTCAAAGCCTATATGTGTATATATATCACAGTACATGATGTAAGACTCCCCCAAAATAGTGATTTTTGCAGCCAGAATTTTCTTCTGTCTTCTTATAAGGCATCAAACATTATCAGAATACAGAATGAGTTCCAACATCAGCTACTGTTGAAGATAAATGACTATAACCAGTAAGTTTTCATGAATATCAGTTAAGCCAATATTAAGAATTCTGCAAAAATTATCCTACTGTTTAAAAGCATCAGTTTTAAGGGCTGATAATGTAATGGAAGATGGACCTTAAAGATAGCAAACTGGGTCAGTATCTCACTTGCTATATGCATCTTACAAAAGCAGACATTTGATGAAACACCAGAGAAGTAACCCAGTCCTTTTTCCTCTTCCTATACATATTTTTTTTTAATTTAAAAACATCCCAGTTTCTTCCCTTAGGAAATGTAGAAGCTTAAATTGTAAACTTCAATAAGATGAGAATATGGATTTTTTTTTTATGATTGTGAAATATACATAGAATCATAGAATCATTTAGGTTGGAAAAGACCTCTAAGATCATTGCGTCCAACCATTAACCTAACACTGCCAAGTCCACCACTAAACCATGTCCCTAAGCACCACATCTACACGTCTTTTAAATACTTCCAGGGATGGTGACTCCACCACTTCCCTGGCCAGCCTGTTCCAATGCTTGACAACCCTTTCAGTGAAGATATTTTTCCAAATAACCAATCTAAACCTCCCCTGGTGCAACTTGAGGCCATTTCTTCTTGTCCTGTTGCTTGCTACTTGGGAGAAGAGACCAACACCCACCTCACTACAACCTCCTTTCAGGCAGCTGTGGAGCGCGATGAGGTCTCCCCTCAGCCTCCTCTTCTCCAGACTAAGTAGTCCCAGTTCCCTCAGCCGCTCCTCATAAGACTCGTTCTCCAGACCCTTCACCAGCTTCATTGCCCTTCTCTGGACACGCTCCAGCACCTCAATGTCCTTCTTGTAGTGAGGGGCCCAAAACTGAACACAGGATTCAAGGTGCGGCCTCACCAGTGCCGAGTACAGGGGCACGATCACCTCCCTACTCCTGCTGGCCACACTATTTCTGATACAGGCCAGGCCTTCTTGGCTACCTGGGCACGGTGTCGGCTCATGTTCAGCCGGCTGTCAACCAGCACTCCCAGGTCTTTTCCGCCGGGCAGCTTTCCAGCCACTCTTCCCCAAGCCTGTAGCACTGCATGGGGTTGTTGTGACCTAAGTGCAGGACCCGGTACTTTGCCTTGTTGAACCTCATACAGTTGGCCTCAGCCCATCAATCCAGCCTGTCCAGGTCCCTCTGCAGAGCCTTCCTACCCTCAAGCAGACCAACACTCCCACCCAACTTGGTGTCACCTGCAAACTTACTGAGGGTGCACTCGATCCCCTCGTCCAGATAATTGATAAAGATATTAAACAGAACTGGGAGATACTAGAACATAGAGATACTTTCTATTTTTTTAACACCAACATCTTTGGTAACTATTATTTTGGTACTTACCATGGTTTATCCCGTGATACTTTTGAAGGAAAGACTGTGTGCTGTTTGCTACTGGAGGTAAGTAGATTGTCTTTGGGCGTTTTGAATGGCTTTGAGTTGCTGCTGACAGGGTTATGGCCGCTGATACAGGATTTCGGTTTCATCTGTACTAGGGATGTCCTGGAATTGCAGGCTGGAGAAGCTGGAGAAGGGGAAGGTTTACACATTGAACCGTGTCTTCGTTCTGTAATGGAAAAATAATAATAAGCTTTACAGCATTTCATAGCTAAAAGAAAAAAAAGAAGTCAGAGAGGAAGTTGTTCCTCTCTATGCTAGTTACAATGATTTCATCACTCCAAAGAACACCAGTTCATTACTGTTGTGAATGTAATCAAGCCAAATGATAATTAAACAAAATCAACTCTGTGAAATGCTCTGAAAAATGTAAAAAATAGTAAAATAAATGCTAATAATCTCCCAGAAAATTTCATCAAGAAATCTCAAACCATTTTTTAAGCAGTAAGCAACCACCAGCATCTGTGTGAGGTACACTAGGTGTCCCAGCTCTTTCACGTAAAGAAGAGGAGAGTGTGTAACAATAGCTCAGATGACTCAGTGAAATATTCTGTAACAGACATGAGATTGCTTCTATAATTGTTTATGAAGAATTCATATGACCCGGTTACTGGGCAGTTTACTTTATGACTATCTTGTTTCAAGTTTAATGGGAAGCTATAAGGAAAACAACCAGAAGACTGAGAAGTACCAAAAGGTCTACTGCTCCCAGCCCTTCCAGAGAGGCAGGCTCTACCTGGTTCAGAGCTTGGAGGTTATCTCCAAGCACCAATCAAGGTAAAAGCTCATTTTTTTCCACACAGAGCAAATGGCAAGTGCAAAAAACCAGGAAGTTTATGTATCAGTTACAAAAATTGCATCTAGAGGTCAGGCCCTTGTGTAAGCACTGTTCACACTCACACGAGAAACCTCTTAAGTACTGCAAAAACCAAGGCCTTGCTTACCCTGCAACAGAGGACTAGGCTTCAGGACAGACAGGCTTCAGCAAAAATGTTTGGGTTTGGTTATTATTAGTATTTTTTAAAATCTAAATGTCTTATCCCTGATATTGTTAAATAAAAAGATTGCTTTAAGAAGGTATTTGGCCATTCTTTACAAATTATATACTTCTCCAGGGGAGAAATGCTGGTGCTTGGCCAGCCGGCTGATCAGTGTGCTGCAAACAACCAGCTTGGTGCTGTGAATTTAAGCACAACTACACAATATTACAAGAGACAGGAATTGTTTTTTGCTGAGAGGTGCTATAAATCCTTAACAGTCCTGTCCCCCTACCTGCAGGAACACCCTTTCCCCAGCCCCTTCACCCCACAGTGAGCCAGCCCTGGTGCTCCCCAGCCAGAGGCGGCAGGCGGCACGGGCGGGCTGGGGGAAGAGGAATTTTCCAGTCAGCAGGGCCGTGCTCAGCAGCAGCTGACTCCGGCTTGCCGGCACCCCGGCACCGAGAGCCTCCACGGCGGCGATCAGCCAGGTACCCCCACTACTGACACAGTAATCAAACGCAGCAAGTGTAATGTAATTATAGACCGAGAACTTTGGACAAGCTGGAGTTTCTCCGTCAACACGCGGCAATTTTTGCTCGTCCAAAGCCTTCAGCACTTAACTTTAAGAATCCAAGTGGGTGCTGCTCTTTGAGCTTGCACAGCATCGCCCCATCAGCCAAGAGCAGGTTAAGGAAGCAATAGTGACCTGCTGCTGCAAGGGAAGGTTTTGTATTTACATCATCAACCCCACGCTCACTAGTTTGATATTTCAAGGATAACTAAGAAAAATTTTCCCACAGAGAATCAAAACATGACAATTTGTCTGGCATCCTCACAAGTAAAAACTTGCCAGTAGCAGAAGGATTCATCCATGACTAATTTGCAATAGGCGAATACCTCAAGAACAAAGATAAATGCTTAAAAAAAGAAAAGTTAAAGAATATTCCAAACTGTTTCTATTACATCTCCAATGACTAAATAAAGGCATTTTCTAAAAGATCAAGCACTTCCATATCTTCATATTCACAGCTTTAATTACAAATGCTGAAATTCCCTCCAGATTCTCCTGTAACTGAAGAACAAAACAGTCTTAATTTTTTGTAAATACAAAAAGTAGCTCCCCTCACACCCCAAATGCCAACTGTCATTTGCCAGTTTTCACCCCGCCACACACCTCAGTGTGCAGCCTCTGCCTTTAGAAGTCCTTTGCAGGGTGCAGTTAATTTACATTCATTTCACTTCACATTTGTGGCAACAACTCTAAGCTACGCATCTGCCTCTGAAATGCAGAGTTCCATTCACAGAGTATTTATTTTGTTAAATAATAGTTATTGTTTCAAGATCCACCAACCTTCTCAGCAACTACTTAATCAACTTAAATTAGCTTAATAAAAATTTGCAACTTTCCCATTAATTACTTGAGGACTGATGAAAAGGAACTGCTATGTAACCAACAAAACCGAGCTATATATAAAGTGAAACTTGGGAAAAAAACATGATTTCCATACACAAATTATATACATTCAGGATTAATTACTCCAATCTTCACCACAGCTAGACTGCCTTCTAGTAAACTGTGTCTTCAATATCATCCCTATGGATATATTTGGAAGTGAAATACACTACTCTGTTATTAAAATTAATCTTCCGGAAAGACAGACATTCAAGATACTGACCATCTAAAATTGTATTTTAAAGTCATCTAAGTATCACATGCCATAGCAAGTTATTTTTTAACAGTCTCTTTACACTGGATTTTTAGTCAAGCTAAATGTTTGGTGCTTTTCCCTAGACAACTTTCTCAATTTATTAATTCCCAAGAGCAAACCAGTACATTAACTTTGGAGTTTTTACTATAACATAGAAAATGGTGGAAGAGGCACTGTTGTGATATGACAATATAATAAAGTGCATCCCACTGTTCTACATAAATGTTTACTTAAAAGATAGGGAAGGAAAAGACTACAAGACTACTTATTTTATCTGAGTGTGTCAGATTGGTGGTCATTCTTCTGATCAGAACCAACTGCTATATTTGGCGTTTCCTTTTACCTCCTCAAACTCCCCTGTTCCCCCAAAACGTGGCGACAGAAAGTCTTCCATATTTTAGACAGGCTCTGATACATATTTGAGAATTATCAGCATTACCCGACTTCTCTTGAAATTTCCTAGAAGCAAAATGGAAATTATGACCACTGTAAAGTCATTCAGGAGGAAGAACGTAAACAGCCAGTGCCACACAACTGTCGGTGTTCTCAGACACTGCTCAGACGGGTAAAATATGCACGTTTACTCACGTAAGCTAACATCATTTTAGTGTTAGCAGAAGAAGATGGCAGCAACACCTTGCAGGTAGAGCCACAGTACAGAGCTGGAAGAGTAACTCCCTCCAAGGGGGCAGAAAACCACTGTTTAAGCTGGGCAAGCACAACCGCAGGAGGTTGGACTTGCCGAAGGCATGAAATCTCATAGACAAATCTCGAAGGTGGGGGCATAAATCATAACTAAATATTGATATATTCCTTCTCAAGAACTATTAGGTTGCTACTCGCTTCCTCCTTCCTTACTACATATGTGGTAGTGAATCAGCCTTAGACACTGGTAATAAGTTTCAAAGAGAAATAATGGGAATATATGACAAAGCAAGAAGGCTGTCAGCTGTCAAAATCAACTGCTTAAACCAGGATAACTAAATATTGATATATTCCTTCTCAAGAACTATTAGGTTGCTACTCGCTTCCTCCTTCCTTACTACATATGTGGTAGTGAATCAGCCTTAGACACTGGTAATAAGTTTCAAAGAGAAATAATGGGAATATATGACACAAAGCAAGAAGGCTGACAGCTGTCAAAATCAACTGCTTAAACCAGGGTGGCGATGCTCCTCTACAACTGAGTTTCCCGGTCACATCTGTTTTTTAAAAATTTCTACTAATTTGTCTATTCATATTTTACATACACACAAGGAATTACACACAATATATAAACCTGCTATTATACAGCCTATGTAATAAATTAATATGTAAATAAAATACATTTGCACATTAAATAGTTGTTATAAAATTAGATATTCACATATTAACACATTCAGGAGACAACCAGCCATCTGCGTAAAAATTTCTATGCTCGTTTGCCGTTCATGTGTAGACAGATTAGATCTAGCAGGGCAGGTGAACTTGTACACACACAGCTGTGGACATGGCTGTCCCTGTTTACATACAGAAGTGGCATAGTCACTGGACATAATTGAACCTAAAGTAGAATGCAGATTTTTGCCCCTAAAAAATGAAAAAATCCTGCACGGCAACTAGAAAACCAGTTATCGCTCATAAGATACTAACCTAAATTCTACACACATTTCAGTTTCTGCAGAAGCCTGCAATGCTATGAATGTGTGCTCAAGTTTAAAAGATGAAGATCTTTTCCGATTCATTTAAATACTTCCAAATGGATGTTTACACTCCACATAAATAACACCAGATATTCTGTTTTGTTTCTAAATACCAGCTGCTGTCAAATCCAAAAGCAGAGAGAACACAATCAAAGTTACCATCCTCTTTATTACATTAATCCTTCTGCAACCTCTCAGCTGTCTCAGCGCAGCCACTGCAGCAAATGACAAGCAACGTGACTTCTGCTGTCAAACAGTTAATGTATTAATGACATTAATCTTGGAGGAAAGTTTAACACGCTCTCAGTGAATTAACTGCACTTTCTAAAGAATCAATTTCAGGTCAATATCTCTTATTTTTTCTAGTTAGTGGCAAAAGTCTAAAAGCCCAGCGCTACATATCGTCCTAATGTGCATTGCAAACTCTGCATCAGTAGCATTGCGAACGATCTTAAACTATTCCAGGAGATTCTCCACGTCCTATGGAAACATGGATAGATTCCAACTTTCTCAGCCAAATCTGAATTGTTTGTAGATGTGAAGTCCTTGTGTTGTTGGAGGCTTAACAGTCCCTGAATCTCCAGAGCTTCTCTCCCATGCCCTTGTACTCCATTTCTAATCCCCCTTCCTGCATCCTATACAATGCAACTCCCCACCTTTCCCCAAAACCTCTGCTGCAGCTGCCAAAGTCCTCTAGGTCTGCCTTTGAATCTGTAATTCCACTGGATCCTCTCTGACAGGTCACCAGGGAATACTAGCAGCTGTTTTGCAGGAAACGCCACATCTCCTTCTAATCATAAGCAAAAAAGCAAAGCAATAGAGAGGCAACATGAGCTCCAGAGCCACAAGCACAGCGTGTGGGAAAAAGAGGCAAAACCACATTCTGAGTAGAAAGTCTCTTCTCAAATTTTTGCATCAACTCTCTCACACAAGATCAAGCGCTCATTTAGCTCACAGCAAACCTTACAGACAACGACACAACAGTAAATATGTTGCCAGTAAAATATGCCAACCATGTATTTCCAGGTGGACTGCAGTAGTTTTGTACCCAAAAAGATCTTTAGATGATCCTGAAACTGCAGATATCTCTAATTTGGACTACAGACAAAAAACATTTCTTAGTATATCCCACCTACATCCATTCTTACCCAACATGTACTATTCAAAATTGATCAAATAAAGTGAACAGTTTTTGCTCACAGTTAGTGTCTTCTCCATCGGTGAGACACAGAAGATTGCAAAGGAAAAAAGTCATGATACAGCTTGAGCGTAGAGAAAGATATGCCTTTGGTCTTTCAGTATTTTTTGCAGGCAGTTGAAACAAAACAAAACAAAAAAAATCCCTCTAACGTTGTCAGAAGAGAGACACTAGAACTTTGTCAGCACCAGTCATTTTGAAACATTACTCTCATTTAACACGATCTAACTTCCTGCGTACAAGAGGCCTAAAGCAAAAATCAATTTTAGGTTGACCCACGAATAACTCAGAGCGCCAGTGTTATGGATTATAGCTTGGTATTACACTTGGTAAAAACAAACAAAATATAATTGCTAAAACCCAAGAAAGGTAAGAAAGTTACTTGCTGTTAGTAAACATTACAGAATAATAAAACTCCTTTTAAGCTTGTATTCATCACAACCCTTCAGTTCATAGCCCTTTTACTTAAAATAGCATGAACTAATTTATCTGACTGCCCCTAACACACTATAAATACTGTTTGCTATTCTCCATTTACAATATTTAAGCAGATGGTAATGAAATTTAGTATCTCATCCACAACGTGATTCTGTTCCAGTAACGTATCACAGTCTTGTTGATGAAGATGTTACTTATGGTAACTCCATACACCACCTATGCACAAATTACATTTTTTCGATTTACAGTATATCCTGAGGTGTTTTACTGCACAGTCTTCACTGTGCAAAGTTGAGCAATGTATACTTACAATTTCAGTAAATAGTAAGTTAAACCTGCCACCTCGTACTGATCCCAGTTCAAAGTTTGCAAATGTACTTGGCATTAATTCTAATAAAACTAAACCAGAAAAAAACCACACATGCCCGAAAAGCGACAGCCAGCAACCAGAAAACTGAACAACTAGACTGCTTGCAGAATGTGTCATCCTGCAGTAACTGGCAGCTGGTTCATAACAAGAGTTCATAAACACCTTGTAAGCACTTTCATTTTGCAGCCAGTCTGAAAAAAACTAACAAAACCCAGTACATGAGGTTAAGCAAAAATAAACTTGGATTTGATGCTAGCAAACTACAGCATAACATTGCAAGACCGAAGGATAACTTTACCAGCTTTTTTGACAAAACACTATTCCAAATCCAGCTGAAAAAGTTTGGAAATAATATCCGCAAACCGTTCCACCCTTCTTGCGCTGCGCACTGGAAAGGAAACAGCACAGTCGGTTTCATTTTGATACTTCTTGTAAACTGACAAAGGAAATAAACTGCCAGCTCAACCCCCCGGACTGATCCACTGCATAAAACGCAGCTCGACAATCGCAAGATTCATTCCAGGTCAAATGACATAATTGGGAAATTATCAAGTGCTAAAATAACCACCGTTCTGCTGGTGTTTATTTACAATAAACACAAGCTTCGCTTTCTGACATAAACCCACTGAAACGATTCTCCATTTCACAAAGTCTACAAGTGAGTAGGATCAGCAAAATTATGCAAAACATCCTGCTAGAAGAAGAAATGTAAACTGAGCCACTTACAGAGAGGAGCAGGCTGCCAACTTAATCTGATTCTACGACGACTGTAAACATGTACTTTTGGAACGTGAAACGATTCACATTGCCACAGATGCCGTCAGAGAAACACAGCAACGTGATTAGGTATTCTGCACACGGTAAAAAATCAGGCAGATGACCTGCTGCAGCAAATACCAGATCAGCGCTTGCACACACCAACTGTTTTGACTACAGGCACTTGTTAAGCACCAAGTTTCAGGTCCTACCAGTTGGACACCAGAACTGATCCTGTGCCAAGAACAACAAGCGCTGAAAACGGCTGCGGGTTTTTTTTTTTTTCTTTTTTTTTCTTTTTTCTTTTTTTTTAATAATTGTTGATACAACTCAAGTAACTGCAGAAATGAACCAACGTGCAAAATTAAAAGCAGGAAAAACCACAAGTGTATGTTTAGAGGAAGACACTGCATTTTTTCTTTCTTGATTCAGGGAAGAAGGGGGGTGTTTGTGTTTAACACGGTAGGACAAACCTGCTGTTTTCCTGAAAATCTTCTATTTATGGGATAACTTAGCATTTACCAGGGTAATCATATGAGACAGGAGGAATAATCTCTAGAGTATCACTAAATTACTCTCAACTGGCCAAATCTCTTAAAAATGGCCAAATTCCATAAAAAGCCACACACTCAGCATTTACCAGAACACTTCCATTCCTCTTCAGTAGCAAGCATAAAAAACCAAAAAGAAGGGTCAAACGGAACTCCAGCATGGCAAAAAAATGCTTCAAATAGTGCAATTAATTACACTAAAAGTAAAATGAAGCTGCTGGGTACTTGTCTGCTTCTTTTACAAGGATTTTGAGATCTAAAGACAAAGCGCCAAGGTATCACTGACATATCAGAGAGACAGGAAAACGATGGAAGAGTGAATACCTAGCCCTGGTGACAATGTCAGTCTTCACTGAGCTGGAAGACCTAGATTTAACTCTGGTGTCAAGGCCTGTTTCTTCAGTTATAAAAGGGAATATTAATGATTTTGGGTATTAACTTGATTAAAAAAGAGTTGGAGATTTAAGTAGGAATTAATCACTTCTTGTAATGACACAATTCCACACGTGTAATCAGTATTTGCCACCTGACACACCGCTACTGCAGAAAAAATTACAATTTTCTACTATAAGTCATACAGGTTTCTCAGCTCAGCAAGGCCAAAAATCCCCAGGCAAAAAAGAAATAACAGAGCAAGTGAATCCCAGGTACACACTTTTTTGAGTGACAAGGAGAGCTTATGCATGGAAATTTCCTATTCTACTGGAGGACATGGTCTGGTAGTCCAACAAGAAACTAGCGAAACATCCTGATGCGTCTGGGAGTGTTTGAGGTAAATACCATCTCACACCTCGTGTCCGGTGCTTATACCACAAAGACAGCCCTCACCATCCTTTTGCACTGGTTCCTCTGCACTGGTAACTTACTACCCGCTCATCAGTGGTAATGGCATTTCCACCATTTTTGTTCTCAGAGCAAAGAAATGTACTATCAGCCCTAAACTTAGGGCAAGTACATCAGGTGAAATGCTAAAATATTTCTAGCAATCAAGCAACGGTACTTTCTTTCAAGCAAAGGTAAGCACGGCCAACAGATCAGAATTCTGTGGGTGATTTTATAGGTGAAGAGAAATCTTTTATTTAGCTATTTGTTGGATGTAAGAAAAAAGTATCTTTATATTTAACACTGAAATATAACAAAAGGAACAGCACTTTAGTTCACTAAATATACAAATTTAAAAGCAACCCACCTACTCATTCCTCCAAATACCCGACTTAAATAATTTTACTCCAGACACACTGTTGCAAATAGAGGAAAATTTAGTAGTGCCATCCTCTCATGCTTCGTATTGTGCAACAGACCCGTTTCCTCAGGCCTCAGGCAGATCTTTCACATTCAAGGTCATCTGATGACACATATTTTCATTTACTTACTTACACTTATCAGGTAAAATATTTCACTGTATCTGTATTTCCATCTTTAATGATATTCACAAAACAATAACAAAAAAAGTAATTTATGTACATTATTGTTTTAGGAACTCATTGGATGTTCCCTCTCATATATCATAAAACTATCACAGAAAACTGATACTTCTTTAATGCTTTACTTAATCCAAACAGATATAACAGCATTTCTTTCTACAGATAAGAAAAGATAAGCCATAGAAGAATGAGATGGGACTACTGAGGTGGTTTGGCAAAAACCAATGCTGTACTATGACTCCGAGAAAACAAGCTATCGTTTTTAAGAGACTTATGTTCTTGATCTGTTTTTGTGCATAACATCACGTCAGATTTTATTCAATAATCAAGATAACACATCACCAGCTCATTTTATCATTCCATAGAAGAAACTTGTACAGAAACGGTAACTTTACTGAAATTAGCCCAGAATAATAGCTTTGCAGGACTTGTATATAATCTATTGTTTAAACCTTCTGGCTTTTTCAGCTCTAACTGATCCAAAACCAGCATCTGGTGAAACAATATATTTCTTAACAAGCTATTTTATAAGCAGAGAAATAATGAAAAACGTTTTTCAAAAAATCTGTGGGTTTGATCCCTAAATTTTCTCCATCTCTGTTACCCTGAGCTTCTCTGCCTCCCAGCACCCTCACCGTTTCATCCCGTATCCACAGCCCTTTGCTCCCCGCCCCGCTGCAAAAGAGACAGGATAAACTCTGTCGGTCTGTAGGTACACGTGTGACAACTGTCACTACATGCGTGCTACTGCAACATGAAATACTGTTCTGTGGAGGCACATTAAGGTGTCTCTCCACAGTTGCTGATTTTCACAAGATTGCTGAAACTTCGTATTTTTGAAGCCAAATTGGCAGAGTTAAAAATTCTTAGACAAAATTGGTATAATCACATAAGCCTTATTGCTATTATTATTATTACTATCATTATTATAATAATTATAATCTTTTAGGAAACTCAAGTTAAAATTTATGTATGAAATTTTTTACTTGCTTTTCTGTATTTGCCACTCCTCATGGATATTCCCAGGCATCAAATTAATCCCCTTGGAATATTCTGACATCTTTTGAAAATCCAGGTAACCAAACAGATCTGCCCAACTAAGGACACTGTTTTGTTTTGAAAATTGAATGAGCTAATATTTAAGTTTCAATTTGCTTTATGAAACTCTGCTACAAAAGCAGCATAACTGTCAGTGCAGAATATTTCCTCATTCCAGACGTTTCAGATAAATCAGTTCACTCATCTTTCTGGCACCTTATTTGCCATAGATAATAAAATCTATTATTTAGAATCCTGCAGGAATACCCACAAGTGATAATCCCCTAATACACAGCCTCCAAAGTGAATGTACAAAATAATTCCTGAAGAGGTCACTTGTTCATGTTTCCCTCACTATATACAGTAGCTCTTACAAACAAGAAACCAAACTCTCAACCTTCTACAGAACAAAACTGAATAGACAACACTGAAAGACATACCCAAATACAAAAGTGGGTTTGTAGGGCATTTTTCATCTGTTCCTCTCCCTTAAAAATCTCTTTAGTTCTATATTTACATGCAACTTAAGATCTAAAAAGACGGTTTCTACTTTAACTTACATCTATGACTTCTAACTGTGAAAACCAAAGAAACTCAGATCTAACTGCACATGAATAAAATAGATGCAAATCAACCTCTGAGAGTCCAAGTGACAACTACTTCATATTCTGCCTCTGAATGCGCCTCTTAATCATTCTTCACTGCAATGAACTCCATGTATTACAAATTACTTGTTTTGGATAAACTATTTACCTGTTCATAATACTAACAGCCTTCCCATTGTTGCCCAGAATGGGAGAGTGTGTTGTATGTCTACAATTTAAAATGTCTGTGCTACCTTTATAAAAGATTTCTTTCAGATGGGCCTTTACTCAGTTCTTTCAAGCTACTGTATAATCAATAACAAATCGAGACTTCAAAATTTGTTTAAGCATGGTCAGTGTTTCAGATGCTGTGTGAAGAAAGCTATTTTCCAAGGCTACACAGTGATTAGAGTGTGGATCTGAATTTAAGGCATTCCAAGTTTATTTACCCACTCATGTTGCCTCTGTCACATATTAATGTGGCAGGAATGGCACAGGGGAAAGAGACAGATGATTTCCATCACAACTACCTACCAAGGTGCACGAACTCCACAACGTGGTCACAGCTGTGCAATTCAGCTTTCCCCCCCTACCACTTCCAATGCCTTGAAAAACCTGTCACCCAGTGCAGGGGGTTCCAACTTTCTATGCATCTTCTCAGAGGCACACACAGACTATATTTTAGAAAAACTTTTAGGAAAAAATAAATGTGTAGACGCTCACTAGCTGAACACATGGGATATTTTTCCTATGAGGCACTCTAATTACCTTCTATAATTAACTTACATAAGCTCATTGGGGAAAAAAAAAGCCACTTCTCATTAAAACAAGGCATAGCTCAACTCAGAACAATTCTTGCGAGTTTTAACATGGACAGTAAGCAAACAAACCAAGATCATTAGAAGTCCAACTTGCAAGCAAGTCTACATGAAGGAATCAGTTTTACCTGAAGACATTTAACTATGAGATATGCAACAGGAGGTCTCTGAGAAGGAGCATGCAATAAACATCTTTCCAAGGTATCAAATGTTTGACATGTATCAGTCTTTCTCGATTTAAACCACATGAGTCAACTGGAGCACAGGTAAAACATATTAGGATTATTATTTCCTACAAGGGCTTAGCTGGCTTTTATAGTGCTAGAACCTGGCTTCATCCATGCTTGGTGTAACACGTCACTTCAGGTGGGAAGAACGAATAGTAAATCTGTTTGTCAAGAGATGAGAGTAGCCTTTGGTAAGTAAGTAGCCTTTTCAAGTAAGCTTGGAAGCTAACAGGAAGAAGAGAAAACAATTTTAAGACAAGGATTTCAAAGTGGGTTATTTATAGAGTCAACACTCAATTATCCATGGTCAGGTTATCTGTACCAGAGATGCAGAAACAAATCAGCTCCAGCCAGGCTCATTAGCCTAGGTGCAGCTCTGTGCAAATGTTCCCATACTTCTAGGGACAGCAGAATTATGCAACAACTGGATCTAGTGGATCCAGAATTATGCAACAACTTTTTTCCAGCGTAAGAGATTGAAGTCCTTTTTTTCTCTGAAGTGAGGCACTTTGGTTGTCTCTGTATGGTATCTCCAAAGGCAAGAGCATTGGGGAAAATGGCAAAGACTCCAGATGAAGCCACCACCTTGCAGTGTGACGCCCGTGCTCTGTGTCCCAAGAAGTTTTATTAACTCAGGCACAGCGTCAAGCCCGAGCTGGCTGTGTAAAAAAACAGGGCTGCGTCCTCTGCCTGGACGCCAGGGAGCTGGAGAGCTCGGTGCAGACAAGCACAAGATACTTGTGACAACGCAGGAGCCAGGCACCAGCCAGCATGGCAAACACTAATAAACCCAAATACAGCTGGGATGGCCCCCGTGCAGAGGGACTGAGCTGTGAGATCACTTGAGTTTATGATTTACAGTTAAGTCATTTAAACCAGATATTCTAAATAAGGGAAAACTTTAAACACAAGTGCTTTCCTAACTGTAAGAAAAACTCAGCAAAAACCAATACCAATCCAGCTTAAGGCTGCTTTTCTGGCCACAATGCCAAAAGTATAATTGACAGTAAAATAAAAAGATAGAGAAGGAAATGGAAAAAACCCAACATTGTATTTCCTACCTGCCAATTGCTTCCTCTGAATCAGACTATCTGTGTTCATGCTGAAGGGCTGAAACCCTTCTCCATCTGTCAGGAGATAGCAAACTCCAGAAGTGACTTCATATTCTTTAGACTCTTCTGGAAGTTGTCCCTCCTCATCAAATTGATGCTGCTATAGTTGAAAGAAATCCTACTGTTTAGAGGTAACAAGAGATACTTCTAAATTGGAGGAGTTTGGGATTCATTTTATTTTTTTCCAGCAATGAGAGTCACTTGACCAAAGAGGCAGGGAAAGGACAGCAAGCAGGATACTGGCATGAAAAATCTCAACTATAATCAGCTGACTCCAGATTACAGAGGAGGAACTAAACTCTGTATTTGGCAAATGGATCACAGAGCAAGTCTTTTCTAAAGCTTTTTGCTGAGTCTGCCAATCAGTAGCTAGACAGTACAGCAGATTTAACCAGCAGTGGCTAACAAGTGAACCAAAAGTAACCATGCCTGAGCTATCACCCCTGGGATTTGCCTACTGTATCTGAATACTGAGAGAAAAAGGTTTATTTACACTGAAGAGCACAACGTGTAGCAGAGAACTGCTCAAGTAGTTTCAAATGATAGCGAGAAAGGGTCACAGAGCGTAGGACGAGGTAGAGGAATAGGGTTACCTATCCCACCAGAACATCACTGTAATGCTTGCGGAAATCTGCAGGTCCTAAATCTACAACCTTATTACCCCTCCTTTCCTTCTCCTAGTCGCAAATGCCTTGGCTTTCCAGGTTGCTTAAGGTCTGAAAAACAAGTAATTCAAGAAAAACAATAGTTCAAAACCAAAATTCACTATGATAGATATTACTTATAAGAGAACTCTGGCAGTTTTAGTTGTTATTATTTCTCCTCACATTTCAGATCCCTAAATGCTTAGTGCCTAAAAGGTGATAGCAGTGGAAGTTACAGAAGGTTTATTGTCTTTCTTTGGTGTTTTACCTTAGGACATGAAGTTTATTCTTGGTATTAGGGACTAACATATTTTGGAAGGCGTAACATTCAGCAAACAAAACCGGAAAACATAGCTTCTGCTGTACAGTATTTGCGGGTCTTGTTTATGGTATTTATCTTGGAATACATACTAATGAGGACAGCAGCACAAGCACTAGAAGGGAAAGGACTCAATTACTGTAAACAACTGGGAGCAAAAGACTGTTAAACATTCAACAATTTACATCAACAGAAGGTTTAAAAGTTTTCACCTCTTATTTGCTGTAACAAGATTAGGTCAACACTCCCCTCCTCCCTCCCTAAGCCCCATCAAACTGGGAAAGACCATAAATGCAAAACTACTGCACTACCTCACTGCCTTGCTGAAAGTCTCAATTGCTGTAAGGTTTAAGGAAAGACACCCAAGGTATACCCTTCCTGGGGGCTACCGCCACAGCAAATTTCAGCAAATTCCAGGTAAATTGGCTGCGTATCTGTCAAGCACATACATGCAAACCACACTTACATGAACTTTCCACTCCATCGCTGCTCCCCCCTCTCCAAGGTATCAATTCTAGCCAGGAACTTGATTAGCAACAGACTGTGAAACACTTTCAGAGAACTTCAAAGGTGGCACTTACAAAAGGACAGTGAAATTTTATGGCCTGAAGGTCCCAGAGCAAAGTGTGGTGGCTGGCATCGGGCCTTGCGTGTTACAGCTGCAGTCGTATCGTGGATCAAAAAGAGATGCAATTTCTATTTCTGCTCTTCCTCCCTTTCAAAACATTCGTGGCTCACCTTTGGCTTCAACCTGGTACTAATACACAGCTGCATTACAGTGTAGGAATAGAGACCAGGCACATTGTATAACATAACCTTGAGTCTTTCAGCAACTGCTTCCTAGAATAGGCTGCTCTCGTCCTGCAAGTACAGCATGTATTGCTGCCCCCAGATGTAGCCCCGTAAATTCAGTATAGGAAATAGGCTTGCTGAACCCGCTTTCACAAGCAATCTCGATTCATCCTGTATCAGGGACCTCTCTCTTTTTAATAGTTTTATGCCAATTTACATGTCACAAATCTTACATGCTTTTCCCCCCCCTCTTCCTGGTTAACTGTAAAATTATTAAATACTGTAGTGATATGGACTACTTCTGTATGACTTCTGCGTTCCTCTTCATAATTACCTGTCGAAATCTGTTACATAGTGAGTTTAAAACAAATAATTCTAAGCTGGTTTTATATTTTAATTAAATATAAAGCAATACTGGTCAGATACCTCAGGACATTTCTAGCTTTACAGAAATCAGACCTCATTTAACAGCCATAGTATTTCACAGGTTTAGACAGATACCACCTCCATCGGATTACACTGGTTTCAGGTAAACAAGTAGGTTTTCTTTTCTGCCCTGAAAACTCTAATAAAGTTTTCTAGTGTCACTTAGATTTCATAGTTATAACCATTTAAAAAATAACGTAATGGAGATACAGAACTTTAAGTTTTTCTCCTTCTAAATTCATTAGTACAAATAGAGGGAGGCTGTAATCCATGCATGCAGCAAGTAATTCAACTGTAACTCATACTACAGCATAGCAGAGGTAAAGCAGTAATGCCAACCTAAACCTGATACTATATAGCCCTTAAAGCTTGCAGGTAATCCCTCTCTTTCCAAGAACTCCACACCGAAAGAAATCAGATACATTTGAAGAACAATCCAGTATCATGAAAGTACTCACTTCCTTTTAATTTAAACATCTAGAACCACATCAAAGCTTCCAAAAGCAAATGCTCAGCAATTGCCTTGTTCTTTATTCAAAAACCTCTATGGAATATATATAAAGGAGCCCATAAAAAAGTTGACAGCTGCTAATTCAAGAGTCAGCAGTTTCCCATTATAGTGGCACATTGTGTTTAAACTGCTTTGGTACCACTGTCATGTTATTAATCAAATTAAAAAAACCCAACTATGAATTACATATTTCTAAAACACTACCTATTACCAATGTAATCAGAGACAGTTCGCACTATTTTTTTTTACCACATTGTCACATGTGAATGTGGCAGAGCAAAACATATAACATACAAATACATACTATGCATATGGGAGAAATCACAATAACTTCTTTGCACATATGGGTCTAGCTAAGTTTCTAGTTACCTGCCTCTGTTTTTCGTTAACCTTTCTGAAGTGGCTGCAAATGGAACTTAGTGTCTGCTCACAACTTTAAAATCTTTGCAGTAATTTGTGTAGATTTGTGCAAATGAAAAAAATCACAGACTACATTAGATTCCAAGACTGTAAGCAACATGAGCTATCATATTTGCACAACAGCATGCTGATATAGTGGGGGGGATTAAAAAAAAAAAATCACAAAACAGATAAGCAAGGGTCAAAGTTCCAGTTATACTTGAAGTTTCAGGATTGGCACTTCCTGATCTGAGTCTAAAATACTCTTAATTAAATCTATTTTGTCCTTCTATGCTAAAGTAATTAACTATTTTATTCTCCACCCCCCCGCCCCCCCATATATCTACTTCTGATTTGCTCACTTACATTATTAGAAACCATTAGGCCACTTTTAAAAGGTCTTCAGTCCACAGGAGGCATTGCCACAATTAGTCACCCAGGCCAGAGCTGCGCTTAGCCTTCAGGCCTGCACAAAGCTCAGCCCAGGAGAAACCTCCCGGAGCGGGATGGGAGTTGTAAAGGT
>NW_009225240.1:0-805 GCF_000690835.1 Fulmarus glacialis
GCTCCCTACAAGAAAAATCAGCAGTGGGACAAAAGTCAGATGCACACATGAGGAAAAAGGAAGAAATGCAGGAAAGATGGAAACCTTTTGCAGGTCTGGCATGAGAGTTTTGCAATGACTTTTGCTTCATTCTGTTTCTGATTACATATTGATTACTCCAACATAAATGTTTCCTTCTTGATATTCGCCGCAGGTAAGGAAAGCAGAATTGAAAATAAAGTCTTCCGGACCTATGAAATTGTGTATTGCTCTTATACTTCCCTTTCTATATTAAGGGCAGCTTTATTACTCTGCCTCGAATATTTACTACTGACTATTCATTGGAAGTCAAGGAGATGACCTAAAAGTACCCGACACCGTGTCTCAGTTTTAAACGCCTTTGGAGCTGCATTAAGCAAGTGCCTCCGAGCATTCCGTTTTAGAATAAGGAATTTTCCTGATTTTAAGAGAAGAGAGACCCCAGAAATGCAGCCCCGCAGCAGCGGCCAAAGCCCGCGCCGCTGCGAGCGCGGCCATCAGCCGGCTGCGGTGGCGTCGCGGCGTATCGTCCGTGGTGCAACTAAAGGCTGTGAATGCAGAGCCGGGAAGGTGAGAGGCTGGTTTTGAACCATGAAAACAGGTGGTCAATGGGGTTTTGGCTGAGCAATGGTTTGATTTTGTGCCTGGTGCCAAGGCCTGTGCCACTCATGCTGTGACCCTGGACTCCCTGTCCTGAAAGGCAATGGTAGTCGTCTGACAATAATGAAGTGTTTGCGCAATAACTGTGCATGGAGAACGATGATGGTCCTCCTGCTGGTGGAGGACC
>NW_009225241.1:0-231 GCF_000690835.1 Fulmarus glacialis
ATTCTATTTGAATTTCTTTTGATGGAATTGGTATTTAGCTTCATCTGCCTTTCAATTTCCTTGTATTACTTTCGAGTTTCCTCTTTGATGCGCTTTACAATGAATCACAGCAACTTCTTCAGGTTTTTTTGTACTGCTTCCAATAAATTTAAAACCTATGTTCCATACTTTATAGGTGAGCCACTGGCAGACAAAGTCCTCGCTCTTTCCATATCGCTCCATGGGCAGTAG
>NW_009225241.1:598-2892 GCF_000690835.1 Fulmarus glacialis
ATGTCATCTTGTTCCACTAACAGAGCTTGATATTGTAGATTGAGGGGGTGCCATCTTGCAAATGGTCTTTTTTTTCTATCATTTCCCAATCTTTGTCCTTGGGAAATCTCAAATCTCAAATAAATTACAGTTGTTTTGCAATTTGTGCTTTCTTTTCTGACACCCTGTACTCAGACATTTCAAAAAAATTTAAGAGGCTAACAGTCTTCTCTTTGCAGATCTCAATAGTATTTGCTCCCAATAGGATGTCATCAACGTACTGAAGGAGGGTGATTTGATCTTCCTTACCAGACCACTGTTCCAATTCTTTGGTCAGGGCTGCTCCAAAGATGGTTGGGCTATTTTTAAACCCTTGTGGCAGTACGGTCCAGCAGAGCTGAGTCCTCCTTCCAGTCAATGGAAGGAGGACTATTCTCTTCCAGAGGTATACAAAAGAAAGCATCTTTCAAATCTAAAATAGAAAAATATGCATTTGACTCATTGATGGTTGTCAATAATGTATATGGATTCGGAACTACTGGGTGAATGTCCACCACCAGTTAATTCACTGCTTTTAAATCTTGGACCAATCTATACCCTTGATTATGTGGTTTTTTCACTGGAAGAATGGGAGTGTTATAATCAGATTGACACTCCCTCAAAAGTCCATATTTAAGAAAATTATTTATTATTGGTTCCAAACCTTTCCTGGCTTCCATACTAATAGGGTATTGTTTCTTCCTTACCGGTCGAACTCCTGTTTTCAGTTTGATTTTTACCCGTTTCACGTTCTTTGCTTTTCCTGGTTTCTCTGTTGCCCAAACAAAAGGGTAAACTGCATTTTTAATTTCTTCTGGTATTTCTTCAGATTCTTCTGTGTTTGCCTGTAATAAACAAACTTGGGCTTGCCAGGCATTAGCTTCAGGAAAATGTACTTGAATTTTTCCTTTCTTGAAGTTAATTTGTGCTCCTAATTTATTTAATAAATCTCATCCTAGGAGAGGTATGGTACATTCCGGTATATAAAAAACTCATGCATCAATGTTTTTCCTCCAATTTTACATTTTAAAGGTTTCAAAAAAGGCCTTATTTCCTTCTTTCCCGTGATCCCAACAATAGATACATTAAATTTATTCATTGGCCCTTTACATGTATTTATAACCGAATATCTTGCTCCAGTATCTACTAAAAAATCAACTACTTCATCTCCCAGCTTTACTGGAACCAGGGGCTTAGCTGGGAAAATATTTGCTGCCCCCGGTCCCCTTCATTCGGAATCTTTTTCCCATCATAAGTAAATCAGCTTCGGGTGGTAACTGCTGTGGTTGAGTCACAGCAACTTCTTTGTTCTCCGGACATTCATTTTTCCAATGTCCTTGTTTTCTACATACAGCACGTTGATTAATTCCTAATGGGGCACTTTGTCTAAACATTTCTCTATTCCCTCTACCTCTTCCCCCTGAATAACTTCTACCCCTACTTCTTAAATTTCTTCTTCCTCTGCCTCTGGCAGATCCTTGAGAATTTACAAAAGCAGCTGCTAGAATAGCAGCCTTCTGTTTTCTATCCTTTATCTTCTCTTTTTCTTGATTTTTCTTTTCTTCCTCTTCCCTGTTATTATACACTTTATAGGCAATTTCTATTAACTGTGATATAGTCATCCCTGTAATTCCATCCACCTTTTGTAATTTCTTTCTAATGTCTGGAGCAGCTTGACCTACAAACAGAGTGGTAAATATTGCTCTGTTCTCTTCCTTTTCAGGATAGGATCTAAATCTGTCCACTTTCTTGCTGCCTCACATAAACGTTCATAAAAAGTAGATGGATCCTCTGTTTTTCCTTGAATTATTTGAGTCAATTTTGCCAAATTTTTTGGACGGGATATTCCATTTTTCACCCCATATAAAATCAATTGCTGATACTGTTTTATCATCAACTTCCCATCATTACCATTAGGATTCCCATTTGGATCTTGAGTCGGCATAAAATGAACAGGACCTTCCCTTGCATTTATTCTTTCATTTTCCATATTAGCTTTTTCCAATACTACCCTCTTTTCTTCAGGAGTAAACAGATTATTTAAAAGAATTTGAATATCTTGCCAATGTGGATTATGATTTTCAATAATCATCCGAAAGGACCTATATACTTTTTCAGGATTTTCTCTGTATGATCCTGCCAGTTCTTTTCAATTCATTAAATCAGAAGTCGTAAAAGGTACTTTTACAAATACTGGCTCCCCCCTTGGACCCACAGCCTGACGAAGGCATGCTAGCAATACAGACCCTTGTTGGGTTCTAGTCCTGCCAGCTATC
>NW_009225242.1:0-19413 GCF_000690835.1 Fulmarus glacialis
TGAAGTCCAGGTAGACCATTAATAGCTTTCACAGTCACTCTCCCTTCCAAAATCCTCCCTAGGTCAAACCAGCAGTCATCTGCTTGAAGCCTATCTGTTCTATCTTTATCCAGGAGCTAGGCTAGCCCTGCCTCTTAACCAAAACTGGCGTTGCTTCACTTTCTGAAGACGTTAACATCTCCGTCATTTGCATGCAGGGGACAGTATTTGTTCTAAAAAAATTTAAGAACATCTTGACCATCTTTCTTCCTGCCTTACCCTTCCAATAATGAATGCAACTTCAACATTCCAGTTGAAGTTATCTTCAACTCAGAGTAGAGATTGAAGCAACCCCCTCCCCACCCCCAAACTTCCTGCCTTACCCTTCCAATAATGAATGCAACTTCAACCTTCCAGTTGAAGTTATCTTCAACTCAAAGAGTAGGGATTGAAGCAACCCCCTCCCCACCCCCAAAAAAAAGTGAAATAGTGCTCTATATCTGCACCAGTGTTTAACTAGCCAGTAGCATTTGGTACAGAAAGGGTCATGAACAGCATACTTCTGATGTTTTTATTGGTCATAGGCAACGTTACAAAGCAGTTACACTGAATAATGCTGTCACAGTCATATCATAATGTGAGGTTGCTACAACACATTTAAATTTCACACAGTGAAACTACTTTAGAGAAAAAAGTCATGCTTGTAACAGAAGATCAAGAAAATACATTTGGTTAAAAGAAAAAATGGTCCCAGGATTTCAGCCCGCTCAAACTGAAGTTAATGGAAAAGTCCACTGACTTCAGCAGGCTTTGAATCCAGCCTCCAACAGCCCCTGACCAAGCTGTAAGGTAAAACGCCTCTCTGCTTGGTCACAGGCTCTTCATTCTTCTAACATACTTGTGCGTGACGTATTTTCTTCTTTTTAGATGAGAAGAACATAAATGTGTAAATGACTATGCCAAACTTTATACATAACAGAGCCAATTTTGGCTCATCAGCTTTAGAGAGAGTGGAAGATTACAAAGGTTATAGCATGTCTACTGGAAAAGGAGGGAGTTCCTACACTCCTGAGTGCCTGTAGCAGCTGTTTGTGTAGCCTGAAAGCTTCCAAGAAAGCTCATTACATCCTTCAGAATTTGCATCTGGCAGTGTCTGCATTCAAAATGGGTAACTTATGCAAGCTGGAATTTGGATGATGTAGCACTAAGAACAGCTACAAATGCAGCTAGGATCTGGTCATTTGCTGCCAACGGACAACTGAATGGCCTATGGGCATTTACCGTAGTGATGAGATGTGCCATTAGAGAAGATCATCTTATCATTCTAACGAAGGCAACAATTATTGTCCAAAACTACCTTTTCTTGACAAAAATGGGATTTCAAAACCACAGCTGACAAAATCATGCACCAAATTGAGAAAGACATCTTTGCTTCAAGAAAGCAAAATCTTTTCATCAAATCTAAGTTTAGTTTGAAGTAAGATCATTATTTCTGGGAGCTCAGAGATCTTCCTGAATTAATTTCTTCTGATTTGCAGGTGACTTGATGCATCCTATACCTGCTTGTTCTGAGGATGCATATACAACATGCAAATTGTGCATCAAATTCTCCTTCAGTGTTGGAGACACCAGAGGGCAGCAACATACCAAGGCTTCCCAGCTAACAGAACTCCTTTAGCCAGGCGTCTTTTCCATGTTGGGGAAGCTTCAGTTACCAGCTAACCTCAGTATAGCTTCTCGCACCATAACACTGCATTATTTTATGAGACCCAAAGCTCAGAATGTAATTCATGCTTCAAGGAAAGCCGGAGTGAGAGGTGCTGTTTATATTTCAATGGTCACCAAGAATGTAGTTATCTCCCAGAATTGTATTTGCTAATTATCTACATTTTTAAAGTAGAATATTGATCACAACCCATGCTTTATAAACTTCTCCTTCTCCAGTGCATATAAAAGATAACATTTTTGTTCGTGTCTCAGACTATGAAGATCAAATGTTGTTAGCATTTAATAATGGACATGGTTCTACCACATTCAAGTGGGAATGACAGGAGCTGCCATCCTGTGTTACATACACAGTCCATCAGGAGTCCCTGAGATACAAATATGGCACCCACTCTCCTCCCTACTGGCATTTTGGTCAAGAGTTCTCAATAAATGTTCCAGCTTATTTTAAAAAAATGTTTTCATTAAAAACAGTCTATTTACAAATCAGTTGTGAAATGGATAACAACATTCCATAGGAAAAATCAGACCGTTTCAAAAGTTGGTAAATATGTTTTTAACTGTAAAATCTCAGATATCGGCTGTTTTCTGTCTTGATAGAAGCTGAGTCCAGTAAGTAATTCTATATCTCTGATCCGAGCTGTATGAAACTTCATTCTCTCTTCAACCCACGTGGACTCAGACTTGCCATCCTATTGGGACCAGAAGAAGAAAAAAAGGGGTTGTAAAACATCTTTTTTTTTTCCTGATATACATTTAATCAATTAGCAAAAGACATTTTGATACTTTATAAAGACAGAAAGCAGTAACTGTTGGACAACATCTAAGAAAGAGCACTGGATTATAAATAGTTATAAACTTGCCTGAATTTAGTACTTGCTCTTACTTCCTCAAGTATACAGAACTTGTAGCTGCACCAGTGGAAGTTGGTGATAAAGGGGAATGGCAGCTGAGGTCCAGCATCTATCTACCATCTCTGATAAAACTATTTCTGAGAGCTGTGCCTGACTTGGGCAGTGACTTGTGCAATCCTTCACTGTAGGTTAGGTCTACACACTTTCCATGCTTTGTTCTGGTTTACATGGAGTGCAGCTACGTGCATTCTCATCACAATACCAAGGTACCTGAACTAGAAGCAACGAATGCTCTTCAGGAACATCTGTGTCTTCTCCTTTTGGGTATGCATTTGGCCTAGCACTGACCTTTCTTTGTGAATGACTCATCTTCTCCTACAAGCTCTTCATCCTTCTCAGCTGTTGACTGGATATTTGCGCTACAGAAGTCTACGTATGTAACACACTGATGGTCTCAACATACTCTGACTCTACCCCACTAGCTACAAGTTTTGCTCTTTGATCAGGGAACTTCTATTTCCACATTTGAGCATATATACATATACATAACAACATAATTCTGTTTACAAAAATATTGTCTTCTCTCAAGATGATCATGACAGACTGTACCATTTTTACAGTCTTTAACTAGTTAATCACTGATATCCAAGCAAAACAAGCTCAAGCCTGACTTCAGATGTTTAGGGGGACAGAATAGGCTACTTACTGCACAGCTTTCACTGTTGTCTTCTCTGTGAGGTACAATGAAAGACAAGGCATCTAGAGCCCCTTCACACTCCAGAGGAGTTTCAGAAGTATTTTTACAACTAGTCAGCACAATGAAGAAGTGAGTTGGAACTGGAACTTCTGAATTACTGGGGTGTCTGAAACACAAAAGATCTTTCTGTAAATCCACCAAATCATAGTTGCACAAAGAACAAATGACAGCAATCAGCTATATCAATTTTACATATCAATTTTAGCCATTCACCTATTTAGCCCAAAGAAAACTTATGCCTGGAAGGAAAATTCCAGATTATTGTTTTGCAAATCAAGTTTGGCTTGTAGGCTGATCTAAGTAACAAGTTTGATGAGGTATAACAACAAACTGATTTATCATAAAGATGTGTAAGAATCCAGAGTAGATGGAGAGCTCAGCCCAAGCCCAAAAAACCATCTGCCTGCTGGCTTGAACCAATTTTGCTAACTAGTGTATTTGTACTCACAACTTTGTACTGGAACACTGCCAGCTCAGGAAGTGTCAACCATGACACCAGGGATAAGCCCCTGCCTCATCCACTCCTACAGGCAATGTCATAAGATTTCAGGCTAGCGGACATTCCTCCACATGCAACTGCTTCTCTTACACTTCACCTTCAGTTTTTAGGATGACACGTTTTGAGGGTGCATTTTCTCTTTGTGCTTGTTGCTTATTTCTTAGCTTTAAACTTCTGTATCTGCTTAGGGCCATTTGACTGTCTCTCTGAACTGATATAACCTCCCAATGGCCCATCTCCGCAAGATGCTTTCCTTGATAACAAGGATCATAATTAATTTTTGACCACTAATGGAAAAAAGAAACAAAGGATTAGAACGTGAAAGGTTCCCACCTTTTCACCTTTTCTGGGGTATCATAGAGCCCATCAGAGTCATAATCAAACACAGGACCACTGACTACATTGACACCGCTCCTGGCTGCAGCGTATTCAGGTAGCAGGTACTGATGGAAGTAGTTCCATAACACTGAAACACAGTAATGGAAGTGGGAAACAATCTCCAAGGTAGAAACTGTTAAAACAACTCTGCAGAGTCTTCAGTGGAGTATAAACAGACATGATAAGCTAGGAAAATAATAAATTATACAGGTGTTTACAGTTTTTAAGGGTTGCATCTAATTGAGCAGCAGCAGCATGCACTGCAGTATCTCCTAGCATTGTGGTGTCACAGGCACCCTAACCACAAACCTGACTGAGGCTATTTCCTTGTGGCCTTGGGTTTCTTTCCTTGGAAACCAAGTCACGGAGAGGCTAGAGGAGGGAAGGTGAGAGAAGACCATGCCTGCCTGTGTCTTGCCCCACTATAAAGTTGGCCTGGCTAGCTTGTACACCCACACCTATGAGCTGGGAAGTATCCTACTGATACGATATTTTTTATTACAGTTAAGAGTTGACCACTATTCCATTACAAGACAGGACATCTCTTTTGTCCAGAGGAAGTGCCATAGTTATCCTTCTTTTTTACCAGCAATATGCTTAATCTCCCTCAGCCAACCATCTTGTGTTCCCTCTCACCCAGGAAAGTCCAGGTCTTCATATCTTTTCTACTAGAGACACGATTATCTTACTGTTTCCTTAGTAATTGAGACCCTAGATTCCTGCCTGGAAACTCATCTGAGTTTAGAAGACATTCCTAAACTGGAAATGAATTTAACTCACATAATTATATATAGTGTCTGGGTTCTCTAGAAGATATTCAGTATAAAACCCTGTTTAGGGAGGTAGGAAAATGCAAACAAAAGTGTCAGACATTAAATGGAGACACTTATACTATGATCCCATGTAATGAGCCAGTTGATTAGGAATCATAAGCTCACAACAGTGGACCTTTTTCACAAGAGTGATAATCCTATTTCAAGGAACTTTTCATTGAGGTAAGAAGCCCACAGTTCGGGGAGGTCTTATTTTACAGAGGCAGCTGAACCAGGGATCATTTGCATGGTTTGGAAGCAAGCAAAAAAATCAGCAGTCTTTCTTATATTCAACTGTGCGCACAAAATATGCATACAAATAAAATACCTTTAAATGCAGGATACATTGGCACAATGTTGCTGGTAAGCAAGGCATCATAGTGAGGTTTCTTTGCATCTGTCATAAAATCTAAAATAAAAGAGCAATTCATTACTTGGATTTGTTACTTTAAACTTGCATTTTCATGCTTTTAAAGATTGGTGTAATAACACTAAGGTGGAGCTGACCTAACCTCACTTTCCAAAGCTGATGTGGGTCTAAATGCTAACTTCAGTACATGCTGGATCCCATCCAAAATAAACAATCTTATAAGCAGCAGCAGTAATTGCACTTGTCAGATACACAGTGGACAAATGTTCGTGAGATTTAAAAATATCAGAACAGAGTTTTGATTTGTGGGGAAGGGAATAAAATTCTCTTCATGAGTGTCAGGCCAACTTGTTCCAACTGCAGAATCTATGCATAAAAATAGAAGCTCTGCTGGAACTTTGCAAATTACACTTGATGTGGATGGTTAAATAACTTACTACTCGGTACTTTATGCAGTAAGGTCAATGTAAAATGCTCAACTTAAGGCAGAGCTCCATGCACCCCAGCTGGTCATTGACACAGAGGGCGACACCCCCTCCTTGTCTCCCCTGCCTGTCCTTCCTAAAGAGCCTGTATCCTTCCATTACAACCCTCCAGTCATAGAAGCCATCCCACCACATCTCCATGACGCCAGTAAGATCATAGGCCTGCAAGTGTGCGCACGTCTCAAGCTCCTCTTGTTTATTGCCTATGCTACGTGCGTTTGCATAGAGGCATTTAATGTCAAACAAAAACAAAATGTTTTTCTTTCTCATATGCTGAAGTGAACTGCAACAATTCAGCAACTACTGTTCCATACTGTGTTTAATTATCAAGAACATCTATAAAAGACTACATCTACTACGTTGCAAATTATTTAAATCGGATATGCTGTACAATGAAGGCAATGTACTTACCTGGAGGAGAAAGGAATCCGTAAGTTAGGTGAGGATGATTGTTGTAAAACAAACATGTCTGGTTATGATTAAAAGAAATACGAACATCCTTGTGTAAACAGCTGGAGATATCTTCTGTAGCAGAAACCCATTTGTCCTATTGAACAAGAAGAACAAGAAGAACAAGAAGAAAGTATCATTGGTAAAATGGATAGCTGACTTACAATAATTCTTACAATAATTACTTACAAGTATAGGGGCCTGCAGAACTCTAAGTATTTAGCTGCAACTGCCTTTAATGGTGTGGAGGGACTTAAATAATATGCAAGAATTGTTCCTCTTTTGTCAGTGGAAAACAAGCCCTCCTGTCCATTTCATATATTTTGGAAATAAAGTGAACAGAACTGCAGCATTTTACTTGAGTTGAGAATAACATCTCCCAAAAGATAACCTAGAGGAGCCCGTTAAGATAACCTGATCTACTGTAAAAGTACTTGTTCATTCAGACTAGGAATCAGAGGCAGCCGGATGTGTTGTTAGCCATCTCTCTCCACTGGGCCACTTGTTACAGTAACTAGTTGCTTCATGCCACTAACTTCAAAATATTTAGGATCACACAAACTTTGCTGGAGTTTAGTTAAATTTAATTATAACAGTCATTCTTTAAAACCTATGATTCCCAGATAATCAAACTAAAAAGCATCCTCTACTGTCCTAATTCCTTTTAAGCATGATGTGGCTTCTAAATTTTCCCTGAATGTGAAAGGCCAGCTTGAAAAAACTTCCATTCACAAGATCTATGCTCTGCATGAACATGTGCATCTCAGCATAGGGTTCAGGACAGCAAGGATGAGATTTATCTCCATTGACCTCTTTTTTCCCCCCAATCAGGATCATTTTCTGAGAGAAGGATCGGATCAGGGCATGAATGGTTCACGACAGTCCAGAGATTATTTTTTCAAAAGGATCCTGCCACATTACAAACACTGCTTTAAGAGCACAAAACCCGTGTTGAGACCAGACTTCAAGGACAGCACTGGCAGACTGCTATAGCAGACCTACACTGCCAAGCAGTAAGCCAGTGCAGACTCATAGGGCTTCGATATCAATGGCAATGGGCTCCTCACTTCCTGGTGGATCTGCTCACTCTGGAGGCAAAACTGCAGCTCACTCTGAGAAACAGGAAAGACTCAAAGCCAATCCTTATTAATATAGGAAAGTGAAAAAAAGCTCACACAAAATCCCTCTTTTTATTTCATGTGGCTCTATTTAGTTCCCTGGGAGATAATATCATGAGCAGACCTAATAAGTGTTCAGGAATATCCAGCATTCAAGCTTTTTACCTTTCAAGGTTGCTTCTAACCTTTCTTCATATACTTACATCTTTGTTAACAGTGTACGCGCTCCACAGAGACATCCTGTAGTCCTTGCTGTACCCACTAACATAGCGGCAATGGTAAAGGAGGCAGTAATTATGTCTCTTCTGCAGAACCCTGGGCCGTCCGTAGGGTAAAGTAAGTTTCTCTATCTTCTTAACTGCAGCAGAAATAGTGCTTGTTACATTTCAGTCAATACTGGTTGTTAAGCATCTTCCTCTTATACACCTAAGGTTGCCCCAATTTCCAATTGTCAAACAGAGAAGTCACAGTAACGGAACAAAAAATTTTTCATTCTTATATCAAAGGTGTAGCTTCTATGCTAAGGCAATAAATTAAATCACAAAGCCAGTATAAAGCAATCATTTAACTTATACTGTACAAATTAAGTTTATATTTAAAACAAAACATTTTGCCATTTAAAACAGGAGATGGATCTAAGTTGCAAAGTTAAAGTCTTTGTTGACTTTGTGTTTCAATTTAAATATATAAATGTGGGATCTGCTTCTACATAACATTTAGATGGAACAGTAACCAATTGTGGTGATTTGAAATCTGCTGAGGGGACTATTTTAGTAGAAACCATAAAGTCATATGTGAAAGTGACATTTAAAGGACTAAGAAATATAGAGATCTAAATAAACGATACAGTGAAGTACTGGTTGGATTTTCAGATGTACAAGGACTCGCTTTATAATGAGTGGGATAGTCACAAAACCTTCCTTCTCCCTCTCTCTCATGGACCACATCTCTTTAGAAAGTTTGTATACAGACTAAGTTATCTCCAAATGTTTTATGTATGATACTGCACAGGGTTTTTGGCATTGCCTGTTTATTGGCCAACTACTGCATCCAATGGAAGAGTAAAGACTTTCCTTTAAAACTGTATCAGAAAGAAGCTAAGTGGGATCAGCAGAGGGTAAGTCATTAGACAGAAGCTGAAAAGTAAAGCAGAGTTAGCAACAACTTTAGAGTCAACACCATTTTTCTTAAAGAAAAAACAAAGACATAACAAAACTGAGCCATAAGAAACACATGCCCTTGCAATCATCTGCTGCAGTCAAATGTCAGCAGAAAGTTTCAGTTTTTAACCCCTAAGGTAAACTTCAAGTTCATCAAAACATTGAATATTTAAATTTTTGCCAACTGGAAACAAACAAAAATAAGGTTTTCAAGTTTCGAGTTCTCTGATGTAAAATAAAAACTGAGGAAAACTAGCATATCATGGAGATATTTTAAAATAACAAAAATATTACTTTGCTATTGAAAATGCAAGTGTTTTCAATCATTATATGACTGGAATTATAAAGAAGGCGTCAAAGTATATTTTCCATTAAATAGGTCACTACCATCCACAAATTATGGAGAACTACAATTTCAAGTCAACTGTTTTAAATGGGGAAAAAAATTGAGCAATGAATGCTGCAGTTTTCTTCCCACAGTAATTCCACAACAGAAAAAAATGTCATGATTATAACATTTATTTCTCCACCCATGAGGGAAAAGGCAAACAATTCACATTTTTTTCATAAAACTAAAAAAGCAGTTAATATTTTGTTGTTCTTACAGGCTGTCAAGTTATGACAATCAGTGAGAGAATATGCAAACTGAGGTAACTAATAAACTCTAAATAGTCTTAAGGAGCATCTACGCTGGTTACTAGAATTCATTCATCTGTGATAATGCTTTTTATATCTGATTAATAAGTGCCTAATTCATACAATTTATAAGGAAATTACTGCTATTAAGACCAGTGCTAAGCCAGGTCTCACTGATAATCCCAGCCAAAATCCTACTGTTTCAAAAATGAAGGTTTAGAGCCTTAGGTTCCTATTTCTACAAAACGGAACTGAAATAGGTTACGTGCCTGGCCTCGCCATATTTCTTCGAAGCCGGGTTCAGCAAGGCGCTCGGGCGTCCACCTACACGTTAGCAGAGTGTGTTTCAGTGAAACCACTCACATGCTTAGGGGAAAGCACACCGCATTGTACTAACTGGATTTCACTTTGTGGCTCTCATGAGAGTTACAATACTGACAGAGTTATTTTAAAAGGGTTCTGGGACACATTTTAAAAAGATGCCCTGTCGTTAGTGGAAAAGATTCAAGAAAGCTCTATCCGCTCTTTGTGCCAGGACAAACTACACAAACCAACAGAAGCCTTAAATTAGCCCTGAATAAGCAGCAAGTACTGGATCCTGCCTATAACTGGCATTTAAGTCCAGTTCTTAATAGTGAGCTACAGCGGAGTGTCGCCAAATAGAGTTTATTTGCATAAGAAACAAGGTTTCATGAACACACACGAGGCAGGGTCTCTATCAGCCTATTTCTCTTTCTGACAGCCTAATCATCTTGATTTCATCTTTTAAGGTATTAGCACCAAAGGCTACATTCCATTTCGACTTACGGTTTTCATGATTTACTTGTTGTCTTACCTGCTTCATGCTCAAAATAGTTTATTTTGTTTCACGAGTCATGAGCACGTCTACAGCCTTGCAAACTGCAGCTGAAACATGGCACGTATATGTCCAAAGAATGTAACAACCCGACCCTGTACCCCTTATGCTTCATTAAAAGTATGCTGCCATCGTGATGTCGGTATTTGCAAGGATTTCTTATCAGATACTTCCCCATACACTGCTTTTGCTTCCCATTCTGGAATGCTCATTACTTCAGTGCTAGAAAATTCAAAAATACCAGATAATGCATGTGCCATGAAGACACATGTATAAGGACACACATTTGAGAACAAATGGTTCAGTAGGACTGTGTTTGAAAACCTCAGAACTGTAGACCCAGCGAGTATGTCAAAGAATTTTTACCTCATGTACTTGAGATTTGCTCAGAAGTTCAGTCAAACATTTTATATTTTTAATAATGCTTACGTTTTTGTTATAATTTTATATTAGTATCTAAAGTTCTTACCTTCTGTTTCAGTGAGATTTAAACGCTGATGAAAATCCCTTATTGGCAAGCCCTATAATTATAAAGCAATACCAGTGAGATTCTACTAAGTGTTCTACAAAGCATATTATGAGCCACTACTACACTTAAAGTGCCGAATGTAACATCTGCCTTGCAAGTTACCCCTATACAGAACTCACTGACATGTACTGGAGAGGGGCTACGGAGAATTTGCAGGAACAAATTGTTTTTGCCACAAGCAAATCTACAGCCTTGAAAACCACAGCCCAAACACACAACATTCACAGAAGAGAAATTTCAACATAATTAAGTGAAGCAAGCAAGAACTGAACGCTTTCCCCATCATAGCTTGCTTCCGTGGCATCTTCCAGGGTCTTCGGAGCTGAATATGACTTTACATAAGCAAACTGCAAAAATGAATATACAAATACAGGCTAGTACCCACTAATCCCTGGCAAGATTTGATTTTGAAACCAATAGTAGGGGACTGCAAAACTAGCAGGTAAAGATAAACACTGGAGAATTCAGAGTTTCACTCTTTGAATACAACACAGATGTCTGCCTCCACAGCTTTAACCATTTCAGTATTTACCCCTGTCCTGCAGGAGCAGCCAAGGCTCACTGAAAAGGCTCTTTGTCCCACCACAGAGCATTCAGAAGGATGGCTTGTTTCTTTGGGATGGTGGGGAGTGTAAACAGGGTTCCTTAAAAGATGATTTAGGCGTCCATGAGTTCCGTTGTTTGGGGCTGGTTTCAAATCAAGCAAATCTATGAAAGAATGCAAGTGATATTAACAGGATGAGAAAGACTGTAATACACTGCTGCTTGTACTGTGATAACAAGTATGGGTGAGTCAATAAAGCTGCACTGTTGCTGCTCATAACCCAAAAGAGAAAGCAATGTAACCCCTTTAGAAGGAAGCACACGCGTTCTTAGCTAGGGCTCAGGATGGTATTAGTCTGCTTGTAAAGAGGGACAGAACAAGTGCAAAAAATGACAGTGGCTTACATCTGAGGGGAAGTGAACCTGCAGCACCCAAACTTGCAGTGAGGGATAAAACGGTAATTTCAAACACATGAAGCTAGTGACTACATAACATTGCAGCTTTAGGGAATAAGTTTGGGAGCTTTTTTTTTTTTAAATTTATCTGGAAATTAAATACATAAGCTTCAGTTAATAAGCATCACTAAAGGCTAAAGCCACAAAAGAACCTAGACAGAACATAGGTTCTGCCCACCAATACTCAGAGACACTTCACACACCTTCAAAATACTGAATAGATCAAGCCCTATTTCATGCTTAATCCTCGCTAGCATTCATAGATTTGTTGTTCCTCCACCTAACTCGTACCGAATCTATGAAATAAGATATTTTCAAAACATAGCAGGTGATGAGACACACTTGTATCCAAAAAGTATCCAAAAGCTTGGTGTCTAGATCACTCACCTGGAGCACAAGAGTTAGAGCTGAACTTCCCTGCCTACCTGGGGAACTGAACACATTTCTCCCAGCACTATGCCACTCAGGTACACTTCATCCCTCCAGATGAAGCTGTTTTGCTTTGCAAAGAAGAATAAAACCACCTTTCTAATCCTAGCAGTCCCTCACACATCACACAAAGCAGTGAAAAACCAAATCGGAACCAGTCCCAGAACTCAGGTCCCCACTTCAACAGCTAATTACACTGTTATGTTCCTACTATTTTAAGCGGAGTATCCAGGAATTCACAACACCCCAGAAATCCCCAAGCCTGGGGATTTGAACACCTTGGAAAACATGAGTTAAAAATTCCCAGTTCAGACAAGACAATTAGTTGTACATATCTGGTTCTCATGCTTTAAGTGCTCAGATATTGGACAAATGGGAGACAGTCTCTCTTCTCTGGCTGCACTTTGCAAGAAGGTGCAGTCAGGCACCTCCATGAGAAACCCTAGAGACCCAAAGGACAAGTGAAAAAAGATGCCTTTCTGCAGTCCAGAAGACACCTAAGCTCTGGGCAAGGAAAAGGTTGAATAAGTCACCTCACTTCATTTTCTATCTGAAAGTTAATGCGCTGGCTTTTGCACACCCTATTCTTCTGATTCTTTCCATGCAGGATGGAGGAAATCTAGACCTCAATAACTGCACTTAAACCATCTGATCTGTCACTGAACTTGCTTCACTGAGATGGCAGTAAGGACCCTCCTACCCCTCCCATGCAGCATACACAGATAGATCGGGGGGGCACAAGAAGGTGGTTCAAGATCAACCATGGCATGAGAAGACCGCAAAGCATACAAGGCTGTGAGAGACACGCTTCCTGACAATGGCCTGTTTCCTATTCCAGCAAAGAATTTAAACACATGGTTTAAATGTGGTATACCTGAATATCGCCACTGATCTCAAGCATGCGCACTGCTCCCGTTAAGTGTTTTCTGGATCAAACCCTTTGGTAACACTTTGTCTCTCAGAGATGCAGATGTTAGAGCAAGTATAGATCCTGGCAAGAGAGAGAAGTAGGCAGGAAATAATGGAAAACAGGTGAAGACCTCAAGGGGAATAAATGAGCAGGAAGTGGTAGAACTAGTGATAGACTTCTGGAGAAACCATGAAATACAGAACAAAGGAGAAGGGACAAAGGAACAAGGAATCACAGTAACATTGTGTTTGAAAGGGGGGAAAAAAAGCAGGGCCGCAAGGTGTCCAATTTTCAGAAAGAAACACCACTTCTCTGGTGCAGTGTACTGTACAGTGTCAGAAAATAAAGTGAAGAATATCTGCATATGGAGTGTGCTGTCTGCGATCCTCAGATACAGAAGCAGACTGCATGGCACAGAAATCAATCATGAATTCTAGAGTGACACCATAGAGGCGTGAGAAACAGGAAACCTGACTATTGCAGAGACAACTTGCCCTAGAGCGAGACTCCAAAGCAATTGCACTACAGACTAACAAGACAGTTGCAGTCCAGCAAAAGACCAAAAAAAAGTATATTTGAAACACTTGTTGTATTAGACAATGAGAATGGACAGGGAAACATCCAAATCTAGTATTAAAACATACAATACATAAATTGAACAAGTGACACATACAATGATGAATTTGGGAGGAGGTTTATTATATGATTCAAGTAAACAAAAATAAAAAAATCTAAATTTTATCCGAATTAAAAACCTGTTTATATCAAGTAACTAAAATTAAAAATATGGTAAAGGAAAACAACAAATAAGAAAACACATGACATAATACAAGGAATTGTTCGAGTGCATAAAAAGCAGAGGGGGTGAATAACTCAGGCTTTCTGGAAATGAGCTGCCTGGCAGCTGCACCCATACCCATTACTATGCTTGTCATTTATTGTTCTGTCTGAATACGGTCACCTGAGTGATTAATCTGATAAAGCCTCTAGTTAGATTGAGAGAGAAATATCCCTTCTTCTTAATGGTAGAGAGATTGTGAAGTAGTCAGTTTTAATAGTGGTGAGTCAAAGCGCCAGCTCTGGAGCAGCCAGAGGAACACACAGAACGATCAGTGAAAAGGAGAGATACAAGGTGGCCTGACCAGTAGATCATAAACAGCCGTTAGTTGTTTAGAAGCTGGACCTTTCTCAGAAAAAACAAACAGCTTTTTATTAGTGAAAATCAGCAGCAAGTCTTAAGGACAAATTTCTAAGGACATTTTAAAATCTGTTATTAGAAGATTTACAATGCCCAAAAGATACTGTATTTTACTGAGCAAAGATGACCCCCATCAATTGTACTTACCACACATTAAATTATATACTTCAATGTTTTCAAATGGATCAACTTGAGTACGAAACTTGAATCCTGGTCCAAACCCAATAAAGATAGCCTAGGATTTACAGAGAAAAGTAAAGAGGAACTCTGTTTAAGACAAGTTTAAATGGAAAATATCTTCAAACTTAGAGAGCATTTTCTTCCAGGAACTTGCTATTTAGTTTACCAACATAGCATGAATCAAGTCAAGAGCATGTTTTCTTAAAAAAAAAGTAAACGTATAAGAATGATTTTAAAAAGTAGTAAAAGAGTATTAGGAAACCCGATTCTGTCTCATTATTGCCTTTAAAAAGTTGCCGTCAGCCATTTATGAAGTCCTTTGCTCTTCTCTGCTTTTGAAGAAGTTAAATTAATTTTCTTAAATGCTTTAAGAGATTTACTGGAAACGTTGAGCCAAAACCACCACATTTCATACCCTGTAAACAATTTGGAAGCTTTTAACTTAAGGCTATAAAAACATCTGTTGGTAGCAATGTTTTAAATGGTTTAAGCAATGGCAGGATCCTAGGCTTCTACGCCTGGTTTGCAGCTGTTCTTTCTGCCTTCTCCTTGCACCACTTCCTGAGCTGTACTGGCACAAGCTATTGTGTAGCCATACAGTGAACCTGATCCAGGAACGCAGCCAGCTCAGAAAACTTTCTTTTTTCCTACTGGCTCTTTTCCTTCTCGTTCAGTTCCCCGACCTACTTAACTCTGCAGCCACGTAAAGCTTACACTAGCACAGAGCGGGGTTTGCTGCAGGACTAAGAACAAGACGACAAGGGCAGCAAATGCTTAAACTCAACTGCTGCCAAGAAGATTGGTTTTAAACTTGCCCTGAGATATTCAGCGTATTTTTAATTAAGTGAAACAGATTGCACCCATCTGTGGTATCAAGATACTGAATGAGTGATGGATGCTTTGCACTCTATAGCATCTTGCTGGGTAAGATCTCAAAGCTCTTTGCAAACAACGCAATTGTCTCAGATTTCATAGCTGTGTGGCAAAAATAGAGGCTAAAAACTCAACTCTAACTTCTTTTTTGAGATTAAAGCATAAGGCAGGCTGTCATTCTGTAGTTGTTGATACTAAAATCTGTAGGCTAATAATTTACTTAACAAGCCTAATTTGAACCAGATGAAGCAGGAACATGCTACCTCTTTTCTGTTGAACTAGTTAACTACACAGTATGAAATTTACGCTGCTATAATGTGTGCTGTTAGCCACAAAAGGATAAGTTGTATCTGTTTTAAGACCAATTAGGGATGCTATGAACTGGCAATCCCAAATCTGACAAAAAGTTTGAATCGAGTCAACCTACTGAAAAAAATTTACACAGTAAACTGTAGCAGAGAGAATATACTAAGCTGGTATTTGGCATCATATGGCCTTGCTGGTTGTAAGCCATTACTATCAACAGTATCAAAACCTATCAACAGGTTTTCCATTGTCAAATCGGGGAAGAAGAGTAGGTCTGGAAGGGTAAACTGATACAAAATTAACAGAGGTTTTGGCTAACAGTTTTTAAAAATCAGTTTGATGCCAAGACTATGTAATTCCACAACACATGAAAAATAAGGCTTTTAAGAGAAATCTATGCTTTCTCTTGGACTACATGGGTCTTTTAATAAAACATGTTTTCAGTAATTTTTTGAATACAGGGTTCTCTCTTTATAGATGTGTTTAAACATATTCACTGTAATAGTACCGGGTACCTCACAACTGTTAGTGGATTTTATCCTGAAAATAGCTTTTTGAAATTAATAGTATTGCCTTTCATTTTATTGATAGCAGAAACTAAAGCAGAGGATAGGTTAACTGACTTCCCCAAATTAGATGCAGCTGACTAAGGATCTGATTTCCTGTTTCCCTATGATCGCTTCCCATTTCTCATTAAAGAGAAGAATTTAGGGACTCTCCTTATTTTAAACATGACTGACATGCTCTTTCCTGAACAGACTACCTCAAAACAGTGATACATAGTCTATCATGACACAATAGAATTAGAGTTGAGAGATCATTTAGTCAACTTTTGCAAAAGACGGAAGCAGAAGTAATTATGTTATTTCTGAAAGATGCTTGTCTGACCAGTCGTTAGGTAATTCCTGTGGTGGAAGCTCCACAGACTTCCAGGGCAAACTGTTGTACTCGTTAATGGTTAAAACAGTTTTCTAATAACCAAATTAACTCTTCTTTACCGCAGTTTAAGCCTGCTACTTCTGTTCTTAGGCACCCCCGACAACAAAGAATGGACTACCCTTACAGACCAGGGGACTGGCTGGCTCGGGAACAGCTTTGCTTACAAGGGCCTGGGTGACACAGCGGACGGCAAGCCGAACATCAGCCAGCAGCACACCCTGGCAGCAGGGGCAGCCAACAGCATCCCATGCTGTATAAAACAGAAGCTCAACCAGCAGGTTGAGGGAAGGGATTATCCATCTCTGCTCAGCATTTCTTTAGGCCACAGCAGGATACTCCACCTCCAGCGTAAGAATGACATCAACAAACAATCACTGCAAATTCAGTGGAGGGCCCCCAAGGTGGCTGGGGGCTGAAGCTCTTGCCCTGTAAAGTGGAACAGGCCTTGTTCAGCACGGAGAAGAGACTGCTTCAGGAGGACCTAACAGCAGTCCCCCAGTACCTGCAAGGAGGTCATCAAGGAGATAGAGCCATGCTCTTCAGTAGCCATACTACACAGTAGGAGGCAGAGAGACAACAGGCATAAATTGAAACGAGAAAGGTTCTGGCTGGCTATAACTAAACACATTTACACCATGAGGACAGTCAGGCAGTGGAATGGATTGGTTAGAAGTTGTGGAGCCTCTGCCCTTGGCAGTTTTGAAGGTGCAACTGCATAAAGCCTTGAGTAAACTGGTCTGATCTCACAGCTGACTCTGTTTTGAGTTGGAGGTGGAACTAGAGACCTCCCACAGTCCCTTCCAATCTGCATTCTCTTATGATCTACAGTTACTGTATTTGAGGATTTGATGAGATAAGTTTTCTTTTCCTGCTTTTAATGTTACATCAAAACAACTTGGCACAACTTTATACTCTTACCAGCACAGTGAAATCTCTGGGGTAAGTCCTGTTGGGTTTTTGCCCGACTCTTTAAGACAATGGAATCCCACCCAGTGTGGGTTACCCAGCACATCACAAAAGCAATCATACAAATGCTTGATTTCTTTAATTGCAGATGGAATAGTAACACAGATCTTAAAAAAAAAAAATCTCAACACCCAGCAACCACAACTCAGAAATAGAAGGAGCTAAAAATAAGAGCTAGCATAAGTTTCCAAGTCTCACCTGCATACTGGGGAAGCGATTGTCTGAGCCATGAAATCCACCTATGCAGCTTTTAATCTCAAGCGGTTTCCTATTAAAAATTCACAGTTTATATAACTCACACTTTACGAATGGTATCAGTATCAAATACATTCAGTGATGCATTGTTTACTTGTCTATTTAAAGATTTTTAGAGGCTTGTGCATAGGGAATAGAAAGTCTTTAAGCTCTGGAAGAGAATGCCTTTAAAATCAGAATGATAGTTTTCTCTGCAAATGTTATCCCTTTGGAATTCTCAAGGGTCCATCACAGTCATTTATCAAATGACATATGAACAAAATGTTTGTTCTCAGGATAAGAGATTTTCACTTCACTGTCGTTTGGGTAACAGAACTTTACAGTACTTGTTATAACTAGTTTCTTAAGGGTTTTTTTTACATTTTTTATTAAAAAACAAACAACGTAATTTAGAGCATTCAGCTGGGCATCTTACAGTCTAATAAAACCAAATCTGCAGCATATGCCAGGTCAATACATATTATTTAAACATGTATAGTTCTAGTAACCCAAACCTGATTTTCATGACTTGCACACGTTTACAGTGTTATACAACAGGACTTACTGAATACATGGACTGAAAAACTCTTTCATGATGAAAGCCCTGGAGTATCAGAGGTGTTCAAAATTGTATTATTATAGCAGATGCCATTATTCTGGGAGTTGTAAATTCATTGGTCTCAACATGTAAGGTAATTAACAACAGTGGGTTCAGTAAGTTCAATGTATGCCAGTGGATCGCTCACAAGACTGATTCAACCAAGTAGTTATGCACACGCTTAGCTTTCATGACTCACTTTGGAAACTCCTAAAGCATGGCAAGATGTGCTCAAGTGTCTGGCAACGGGGACCTTAGCGTCACAAAGCCTGCCACTACCTGCATGCTCAGCAGGGAGAGTATCTATAGCTGCCAGTTTAGAATTGAGCCTCCTCAGGCCAGCAAAAACTGTAGAGAAAAGCACGCATTGTTTCTTTGCAGTATCCCTTTGCTATGACAAACAAGAACACCAGGCTCCAATAGCTATCATTGAATTCTAAGCATCTGGAAGAGAAAAGCTATGAGAAAACAAGAAATTATTTGCTGTATAATCAAGTACTGAAAACTGTAACTTACCGAGCAAGCTGCCATTGGGAGTCTAAATAAAAGTGCAATGGTTCAATCCGGTCGTTATAAGAATAATGGAAACGCTTGGGTAGCAGCTGTTTCATATAAGCTTTGAAAGGCTGATTTGGTTCTATGCACTGAAATGTTTAAATTAAAATATAAAATGTACATTTCACCAAACTTTTGCTCATGTCATGCACAGTTCTTATAAAGCACTTCAGTTGCAAAGGGTCTGCAATAACTTCCACTAAGGACAATGGGACTCCATCAGGTTTGGAGTCATATGGTCTGGGACATAAATATTAATAACTAGTTAAATAACAAATACTCACTGGTTTTGCATTCAATAGTTATCAGAAGAGTATTTATATTGGATTATGGATATAACTTACTCTTTTTTTTTTTCTTACAGTCTACAATTATACAGAACCAAACAGTACTGCTTAGAATTAATAAAGAATTACACAGAGACATGAACATCATGATACTTTCAAGTGGTAGGAGACTATCCAGTGCAACAATTCTACAGCTCTGTAATACAGAAAGTAACAGACATTCAAAGGTTTTTTAGATTGGTCACTCAGGGACAAGTAGATTTTTCCACCAACTAAGATCCATTCATGATAAAAAAAAAACACAATACTGCCCCGCCCACCCCCTACCCCC
>NW_009225243.1:0-3920 GCF_000690835.1 Fulmarus glacialis
CACAAAGGGTCACAAAAATGAAAGCACATAGGGATCATACGAGAAAGGTGTGGGTAAAATACACTGAGAAATTGTAGGCAGCATACATAGAAAGGCAGAAATATCCCCTAAGCAAAGTGCCAGTCCTGCAGTTCTTTTGCTCACGCTGCTTCTATTGGCTTCAAACGGAGTTAGTGGTCTTTAATTTAATTTATTTCCTTCGAAATTGCAATAAGTTTAATGTGATAAAAGAAAGCAGTGGATCTAGATTGTCTTTTTGACAGTATGTATTTAAGTTTTAGTGAGACTTCCCACTTCCCTGTGACAAGCAGCAGCAATGTAGATAAAATAGATTTTTATTAAAGATGTGGTATGTTGCTTTTTTAATGTTTACCTTTTAAAATGTAATGCAGGCAGCAGTCGTGATTGAGCGCAACATTGGGAAAAGGAGTGGGAGACTACAGACATCCATTCTAAACACAATACTATTTTCATTAACAGCTTGAAGCATTACATGGTATGTATGCTAAACAAATTAGTGGCAGATATGAAGCTGGGATCAAACAAGAATATTTTGGAGTATACAAATAAATCCAAATTAAATTGGGAATAGGCTCAAATTAACACAATGGGATTCAATAAAAGCAAGAAAGAGATCAATTTAAATAAGTTATCAAGCTGACAGTCCCAGGGAGAAATCTTTCCCTGCTGAAATGAATTGCCACATGCTTGTCTGAAATTGTGAGCTTTTTGTCCCTTCCATTGTGACAGATACTTGGCCACAAGAGAGGGCCCCTGCGTAACGAAACGTGTAGTGTGCCCTTCTTCATTGCTCTTGATGCTCTGTTTGACTACTGTGCAGTGTTTTAGTTGTCAGGTGTGTTCATTTTCCTTTCTCCAAGAAAAGTGCTTTAAATAAAAAATAGCAAGTGTTCACTGCTGGAGAATGAAAGCTGTAGGCTCATGTTCTTCTAGTTGCTGTATTTCCGTCAGGATTTTGGTTGTGCTTTTGTAGTTGTTTCTAGGCTGAGAGTGAGAGACAAATCTTGGGGGTATAAATTCAAGTCAGCTTTCCCTCTTCATCTGTGCTTTGGGAAGTACAACAGCATGTAGTGGGAAGGCCCTCCAGGAGAGCAGCCTTAGCCTGCTGACATGACATATCTAATTAACCAGCAGACTAAACTAACATCAGTATTAGTCAGGTCCGGATCCTAGTGACTCATTTTCAACCACTATCTTAATCCCTTCTGTTGAACAGAGATGTAATGCTGGCAGCCAACACTGGCTGCTGATTTTTGTGTCAGAATCAGAAAATCCAGTATCAGACTTTGCCGTTTGGCATTGGTATATGCTAGACCTGTCAAGCCTCACACAAGGGAATTTCTGAACTGGGTCTCACCTGGCTTGTAATTTCTGAGAAGGGGTGGAAGAAAGACATTTAGGGAGAGGACAATTTCAGCAGAGGCTCGTTGAAAAGCTGTGTTAAGTAAAGAGATAAGCACGTTCTTGACATCTCAGGTCCCAGATTAGTTTTATCCCTTTCACTCCAAAAATGAGTCTAGCCTACTTTGGGATCTGTGTCTAGATTTCCAAAGGAACCTAGAGCAGATAGACACACAGTTCCCAACTAGTCAGTTTATTCAAACAGAATTGCCGCTGAAGCCAAGCAGGGCTCTGGCCATTATTTATTTCCTGACTTCAATGTGATTGTCATGTTGCCTAACTCAGTTCAATTATTAACCAAACCACTAATTGTCCCTGCTGAGGTAACTGTTCAGAATGGCATTCATTTGATTGTGTGCTGTTTGCAAGAGAAAAATATTTTTCAGGAGCTTTCAGTCTTGCATTGTCACTTGTATTTATTTGTTCTGTGTTTAGGTGTATCTGGTGTGGGCTGGTTTCACTCTTAAACCGTGTTGTTTATAATCCGGGACAAATATGTAAAAAAAAAGGAGGGTTCCTTATACTACAAACTTCAAAGAGTTTTTACTATTTAGAGTGCTTTGTAATTGAGCAGTTTTGTTTTGGCAGGTTTCTGGTACACCGTTATGGATAGTTCAGCACAAAATTACCTTTGGTTTTAATACATTAGTTATGTGTTGAATCTTCTTTAACGTTTCTAGCGATTTGAGAAGAAAAGTATTACAGATGCAGAGAGAATTATTACCTTAGAACATGAGTCACTAGCACTGTGCTTAGGAATAAGCAATAAAGTAAAGTTTGCTGTTTAAAAACGTGTTTTGAGATCTGAAAGTAATGCAACTCCAGTGTGTTTTTCATTCTGGCACATAGGATGTCTTTAAATATCAAGGGCCGTTATGACTCAATGGTTAGATTGCTGCATAGGCATCCTGCTATGATGCACAAGTCTTCCCATCTTTTTTTGCCTATCTCTTAAATGAAGTGTGGACATGCTTCCACGATTTTGGACTAAAAAGAACCCATGTTGTGACGGATTGCTGTTCCCAATGGCCTTCAGTTAGGTTCTTTTCCAGATTTCTTTTTTATTTCCCTGGTATTTTGACTTAATGTATAGCTTCACATTTTTGTATCTGTTACATATCACAATATGCTTTTCATTACCTTGCATGGTTTCTTTTAATTGGACATTTAATAAATGCTGTATTTAAAATGTAGCATAACACTGTTAAAAGATGAATTCTCCATTTCTCTCTTCAGTCAATAGGTAAAAAAAATAGAAGAGAATAGAATAGTTCCAGTTCATCTTCATCAAGTATTAGGCCAATGTTTTCCTCCTCTTGCTATTAACGCACTTACAAAGTCCTTTCTTGTTGTCTGACACAACACTGGCCATTTTCAACTCTATTTGAGCTTTGGCCTTTGGTGCCATTGGGACCTGGGGTCTTTCTTTGGTGCCTTGCAGCAGCTCTTGGTGCCAAACCCAGCAGCCACCTTCTGTCCCTCCCCTCATCATGTGTGGCCAGCTTTGCTACAGAAGGGGTCATGGAGCGGTGCGTGAGAGGAGGGCATGGGGCTCTAGGGAGCACAGAGAAGATGCGCTGCCATTTTTGCGGGGTTGACTCGCAGCAGAGAGGAGCTGTGCTAGGGGAAGCCCTGCAGAGAGCATGCAATGGGGAGGGGGGGTGGTGGTGGTGATGAGGGGTGCTGGGGAATTGACGGTGCCCATCTGCCAAAGAGAGGTCTTTTCCAAGCAGGGGAGAAGAAACGCCAGCGCCAAGGCTGGAACTGGAAGAGTGGGAAGGAATCCTGTACTCAGGGGCAGCAGCATGTCCATCTTTCTTGGCTTGTGTCCCCGTAGCATTTGAATGAGGGGAAAGACGGCCCAGCAAGACAATATGACTCAATGGTGCTCAGGTGAGTGCAAAGAGGCCCTTCAGGTCTATAGGGCCAGGGCCCACAATGCTTGAATCAGGGGAAAGGGCCCCTGCAAGAGCACAGGGCCAGGCGCCATAGCACCTTGCTCAAGGGAAAGGGGCCCTGCAAGAGCAGAGGGCCAAGACCCATGGTGCGGTGCTCTGGGGAGAGATGCGCTCAGAGAGCACAGGTCCAGGCCCCATGATAGTCAAAGCAAGGCAAAGAGGTTGTGCCAGACCAGAGGGAGAAGGCTCATGGTGCTCTTCTAAGGACAAAGAGAGGAAACAGTGGGCATAGCACCAGGAAAAAGGGGAGAAAGCAGCACGGGTGAGGATAGCAATGCCACGTGCATTGTTAGTAACACTGAGACTTTTTCTGTAGCTTTCATGCCTTTATTTTCTTTGCTGATAATTAGTGGTCCGGGAGCCCTTGAGGGCCAGCGCGTGCCCCAGCTGCTGGCCCAGGCCTGGTTTCGGCAGCGCCTGGGGCGTTCTTCTAGCGCTGCCGGCGGGGTGGCCTCTTCTTGGCTGGAGAAGAGGCCTCGGGGCTGCCGGCCCTCCTCTTCGGGGGTCGCCGGGGCCCCCCAGGGGAGCGTTCCCTGCCCC
>NW_009225244.1:0-284 GCF_000690835.1 Fulmarus glacialis
AACGCCGCCTGAGCAGGGACCGCGGTGGCGGAGAGGCCGAGGGACGGGGTGGGGACGGGCCCCCTCGCTAACTCGCCCCTCACGCGTGGGGACCCGCGGCGCCAACCTGAGCCGGGCCAGGGCGAGGGAGGGTCCTGAAGCCAAAGTGTGTGGAGGAAAGAAAAACCCCACGGCTTTCTCACAGGTTTTTATTGCCTTCAGGACACGTATAGGGAGGTGTCGCAAAGAGGGAAGTGAGATGCTGCGGCTGGCGGGCGGGGGCAAAAGGGGCGGGGGGAGGCCCA
>NW_009225244.1:449-15729 GCF_000690835.1 Fulmarus glacialis
CAGGAGAGGCAGCGCTTGGCTGTGGGGGCCAGCCGTGACAGGAGCCACCGCCGTGACAGGGCCATAAACTGAAATACAAGAGGAAAAAGAATGAAGAGTGTAGAAAACCATTGTAGGAGACCCAGCCTAACAGAGGCAATCAGGGATTTGACTATAAAAAGCAGTACTCCGTGGAGAAGCTGCTGGGCTGGCACACGGTGTCACTCACTGGGCGGGAAGCAGAGTAGAAGCAGAAGGAATCGAGGGTTTGGGGTTTGTTTGTTTTTTTTTTTTCTTTTAAAATAGCTTTAAATCTTACCCATTCCTAAGGGAAGTAATTTGCAGGAAATGAGCGAGCGTCAAGAGATAGGGTTTTAAGCTGCACTTACACGTAAACAAGTGGCTTGTTAAAAAGGAAAAAACCCACTCTTGTGCAATACAACAAAGTATTTCATACAAATTCCACATCTTACCCCTCCTTACGTAACTGGCATAGCTGGCAGGATCACGGGAAATTAGGCCAAGCTGTACCCAGATGAGGGATTAGACAAGTAGTTTAGAAATAGCTGAAGACACTGACAGGGCTGGAATGGAAATGTTGTTGGGTTACTCTGAAGAGCACGGAAAGAGAGAGACATCACCAATAACGCATAACTCTGTTTCTCACCAACAAGGCTCGGAGTGAGAGTTGAGCAAACACACTACTGATAAACAACCTGCAGGTTTCCACAGCTGTAGTGGAGCTCTAGTGCTCATTTTCTTTGCTGGCAAGGAATGAAAGTAAGCGTCGCAATGCTTCCCTGTTTTTTTTTTCATCGTGAGTGAGCTGTACTGGTGAATTAAAGCCAAGTGTCATAAAACAAAGACAGACACTTTTTTACCTTTGAAAACTATTGGTATAGGATAAGCAACAGCATAAGGGTACTAACTGATACCAACAGCAGGTAGTTGCAGACCTGAAGCTGAACCAACCAGCACAGCCCTGTTCCAAAAGCAGGATTTCTCTGAAAATGGGAAGAAGCAGGAATAGCAACATAAATAGGGCTGAGATAATTCAAAACAAAGAGGAAGCCAGGAAAGTCCTATTCTTAGAAAGGGAGAGAAACAGTCTGCTTTCACAATTAAGATTGCCTTATCTTTTCAGTTTTCTTTAAATGACAACGCAGTGCGTACTTGTCATCGGGCTGTGACTAATCACAAAATCCACCACTCAACTGCATTAAAAAAAGCACATACTCAGACCAATAACACTGTAACATGAAAAACTGAATTTACATATTCCTCCAAAGCAATGGATGAGACTAATAAATGCTTGTGGAATTTGGGGAACTCACATTTCCAAAACAAACACACACACACACACTCCCCCGAATAAATACTAGCTACTTAGTGGTGACTAATAAAGGTGAATAATTTTGAACTCTCCCAGAGACCTCTTAAAAAATCATCCTATGTGGTGGAAGAGAATATGGTAGAATGACAGATTTTCTCAAAATTTGAGGGCAATAGCTTGTGAGCTAATTATAACATGTCTTTTTCCTAAGCCCTGGAATTATAGTGAGTCAGTCTCTGGCAACATCCCCATTGGTTCCACTGCTTTATTATGTCCCTTACGTCTTCAGAGGTAGTCTTCATCCTGCACATTGTAGCAAATAATAAAATCCCAAGTACAGACAAGTAAAAATAACCAAGATTTTACTGCACAGTATCTGCAAAATGCAAGGGCACAGTGAAGTAAACAGCTCGACATACTTTTGTTAACACACTCATCTTTTGTTTCAGCTGGTAAATCTGTCTTCCGGCTCATCTGTCAGAGTTGTTTCAAGCGATCAAACCAAACATGCTCTTTTCTTAAAAAGAAAACAGCAGCATTTCTTAGCCTTACTGCTGTAAAAGAATTCCAGTAAATGCTGCCCAGAAAACCCATTTGGCTGCCTCAGCTATCCAAGAGTATTTTTAATGGGGAAAAGAACATTTTATAAGAATATTCTTTTTTTTTAATGTGAAATTCCATCTGGTTCACAAACCTCTCCAGAGAAAGAAGGCGCTCTCAAGAGTGGATAGTCTGAGACACAGGAGTTGACAATCCCAAGATTCAGATTCTCTTTCCAGCTCCCCATCAAAGCCATCCTGTGTAATTTTGGTAGCCATTACTATGTGGCTCCCTACATGTAAAATAAGAATATGTATCCATTTTAAAAATTTCTGCCTAGATTATTCTAATACTACACCCTTTAAAAAAAAAAAAAAAAAAGATTCAAGTGGAACTTGTGCAAAATACCACACATAGTGAAGAAGTGATTTAATCACTTTTTCTCTTCTACTGCTGTCCTTCAAATTAAAGCTCTTTGCTGCTCGCCGTGAAGGTCAGACACGTTATGCTTCCTGAAGATATACACACTATTTCACACAAATAAAATAGTGAAAGAAATTAGTTTCTTTCACTACTAATTACTATTGTAAATCTGTTTAACCTCTGTTGAAATAACGACTTGTTATTATTGTTCTGACATTTTTGCTTCTCCTGCCTGATCTGTTCAAAGCGATTGAGCAAGAGAAGGTTTCTCAAACACAAGCAATCCGATGGAGGAGCCAGAAACAAGTGGAAATTTAACTGGGTGTTGCTAAACTTACACGTTAGAGAAAATAAAAGCACATTAGTATACATGTAGCTGGTATACTTTATGGAAAGAAAGTAAAAACTAAAATAAGTAGGGAAGTGAATATTTTCTTACCTTATGTCCTTGAACGCAAATGTTTCAAGTTTTTTCCAACTTTCAGATATATGCCCATACAAAAATAGTAAATCTGACAAAAATCTGACAGTTCTTTGTACTAGTTGCAGGAGATGGGGGGAGAGTCTGAATTCTCTTACAGTCCTGTTCTTTTTAACAGTTCTAACAGTATTTGATCCCATAATCTTAATTTTATTTTTTTTAACCTCCTAACTAAGCTTGAAATAACATACATAATTTTGAGAAAAACTGTAAAAGATTAGGAGGTAGGAGAACAGCATGAAGCCTGCTAAGAGGGTGCTTTATTTTTGATTGCTCTTGCAAACATGATACCTAATCTCTTATTAAAAAAAAAATCCCAATTCAGTATAATCATAATTACTGCGTCCTCAACAGCATAAACTTTCATTCAAGGCATTGGAAGACATTTGGAATTTATTTTATGTCAACAAAGCAGAAATAAAGGGATTTTAGTAAAGTTAGAAATAAAAGACCTGTTAGGGTTTCTTACTGATTTCACCTTTAAGTACAGGATAGTCCCATATTATATAGTTAATCTTCTCTTCCCTATGGTATTTTTAAATGTCGTAAGAAACTAATTTAAACACCTACTAAATAATCTGGCTAACTGATACACTTCTTGCCAGAAAGATAAAACTAGGCAATCATTAACATGCTAGAGGCTTTGCCAGTGGCTTGGCAGAAAGTCATCCACCTTTTCCTGCATGTTTAGCCTTCCGCCAGAAGAGTAATGTTAGTTGTTATTGGGGGTGTGTCTGTCTGTCTGTCTGATGCATACTAGTGCAAGGTAAGCCAGTGGAAAGGGGAAGGAAGGAAGCGAGTTCTCTATGTCAAGGAGCAACCACCTGTTCAAATGGGTTTCCATGTTTCATGGAACCATACCTTCAGTCTTCCATGCAGTATTTTAAACATTCCTAAGAGATAAGGAGAAGCAGTCAGTGTACACACCGTGAATATCTATCCTGAAGTACAGTCGGTTAAGAGCTCATCCATCACCTGTGCGCGTTGAGTGTGTGTATATGCCTGCTTAAGATCTCACAGAGTTTGTAGACAGAGGTTAGATACCTGCGTAAGATATAATTAATCCTATTATTTCACTGAATTTAAAATTTACTTCTGCAAATATTAAACATGGAAGATAATCTGAGAAAATGTGACCCATGTTATTTCCTTTTAAATGAGTATTGCTTTTTATTCATACCTATTATAAGATTAACAGTAAAAGTTAGCTCTGAAAAAAGTCTTTACAACAATTTATGGAGATTAATTTTCCTATTTAGGTAAGTCCAGACATTTACAAGAACGATCACTTAAATAAAAATAGAATATAAAGCCTATGTTTAAAACATGGCCTTTATTAATGCTGTCTAGTGAGCTCCATATTTACCTTACATTGAAATAGTTCTGCTTTGCTTAAGAAAAGACAGAAAAAGTGCATTTACAAGAGTAGTTTTTCTTTAATTTTTTGCGAAAATGGAAGGAACTGGAATCACAAGTTGACAAATGTTGTAAAATGAAATCTCAAGAAACATCAATTTTAGTAATGCTACGCCATCACTAGTGTTTCGTTCTGACTTTCTGCCGTGTGAACCAGAATATCCTGATATACAGTCTAGAGCATCTATGTTATTACTCTACAGCATATTAAACACAGAAAAAGGGGTTAAGAACCCCTTTCAATGTACAAACATGAATTAAAAAATTGATAAAAAAATCACTTTTATACATAATGTATATGCAAACTGTTTTAAATACATGGTTTTGGAAGAGTTATTTACAAACTGTATCTGTCTGTGGGACAATCCACAGACAAAGCATACACAGTTGCTTTACTTTATTGTTGCATCTCAACTTTGGGAGATATAAATTCATTCGGCAGTACAGCAAACATAAGAACTTGTGACAAAGTATCTTAAGGGCAACCCAATAAATTTTGTTCCTCAAAACAATGTAAGTACTAGGACTGCCAAAGTTTTCAAATAAAGTCATAGTTTAATCCAGATGCCCGCTTGCAGATCTATGTTGTGGAGGATACGCAGACAGACCCATTTGAAATACAGGCGTGGCTACTGGACAAAACCTCCGTAAGAGCCATAACTGGTAAGTATGTTTTATCGAAAGAGTGAACTAACCTAGATTTTTTTTTCCAATTTTATTAATATTTTAAAAAATACATAAAAATACAACATCCAATGTCTGAATAAATATATTTAACAAGTTGCAAGATACCTTATTTTACACAAAAATTTCAGCTTTAGAAATCTTGTTAAATAACTTCATTGTTGTTATATATTTCATTTTTCGTCTTTTTGTAACAAAATAAAAACTCTGAAATTACATAGAAAAAAGACAAAATATTTTTGTCAAGGGATAAGATAGTCCACTGAAAACCTATTCACAATTCCACTGTAAACATTAATAAACATTAAAATATTTGCATAATTGTGTGCTCAAAAATCCTATAAAAAGTGGAAGACTTATTACAACTGTAGTTTTCAGTCAACTACACTTCCTTTCACAATTTATTTTGTCCCATTTACACCTTTAAAACTGGGCACATTGCTGAACACATACTTTGGCAGTTCTGTATAGCAAGTGCTTCCACAAAGAGGAACTACTCACCAAGAGTTAGCTTACAGCTCGGTGAAAGTGCAGCAGTTACTCAATTCTTTTTGATAATACTCTGATGTCTGCTTGGTGCACTTGCTTCTCTAAGATCTCCCTAGAACACCTGAATGCTTCATTGGACATAACTTTTCAAATTTGATAAGTGCCCTTTCTCTGCGTTAACCAAAAAAAAAAAAAAAAAAAAAATAACAAAACCCAAAACAAAAACAAACACAATGACAAGTATGTCACATTGTGCCTACAAACCTTCAGTTACCAATGAGCTTAATTTCTCTGAACAGTAAATTAAACAAAAGAAGAGGGTAGGCGGGGAGAACAGGTACAGTCCAGCAGTGGAAGTGTGTACAGAATAAACTTGGCAATGTCAAACCAGTTGAGTGCTTTCTGTGGTTGAATTTCAGGATTTATGTCCATGGCAGCAAGTTGCTGGCAAGGCAAAGAAACGTGTATCACCTGCATTCTACAGCAAGCACATTTTGTGGAGGAGAAGATGATGATGGACTCATTCCAGTGTCTGATGAAGCAGATGACATGGATGCTCCTGTATGTGACACTGAATATACAGAACAATAGATCAGCATCAGATTGTCAAAGTACATGTCAGAATGAAGGTCTCCTTGGTTATGAGGTTGTTTAAGAGACCTCAAAGAAGTGGCACAGTCACAGAAAACAGATACGGATTTTTTGTCAATTGCTTTCACTGCTATATTCACATAAACTAGACGAGTAACCTTACCTTTTCTGCATCACAGACCAATTGAAAAGATAAATCAGATGAGTCATTACGCTGATTGAAAACTCAGACTGAGCTTGCACTAGGAAGTCCAAGTTTCTAATACACAGTTATAAAATAGTCAGTGAATATTTTTGTTAGGTTCAAGTTCTGAAAAGCCACAAATATTCTTTCTAAATATGTATACATACAAACAGATGATAACACTTTTTTTTTTTTTTTCAAAAATACTGTCAATTAAACTCAAGTTGCTTTGAGTTACATATTTTCAAGAAAATTAACTCCTCATGGAAGCATAAAACAAATCTGAAAGTTACCTTCTCTGTCTTTCTTTTTTAATCGTTTTCTTCTCCTGTCTATGGTTGCTACTTCTGACTTCAAGGACATGTAGTATTTTCGGATTTCCTGTAGTTTTTCTTGTAAGAAGGAGATCCTTTCAGTGCTGCTCATATTGTCTAGTTCATCTTAAAAGTGGGAAGAAAAGAAAAAACAGTTTCATTAAAGCGATTTTAAGCAAATGAATGCAATTCTTAGGAGCATACAAGATGCAGCATGAAAGATAACACACTTCCATAACTATGCTATAAAAGGCCTATACCCAATTTAGAATCCCAAAATTTGCACATTTTTCTTTCAGAACAAATTTTCTTGTAAATTCCCTCTAATCAAGTCACTTAAAGAATTCTTACTGAGCTGAAAACTCCATTTGTATACTCTAGGCGAAGCATTCTGGTGGTGGTGTTTCTCTCTGTGTTTATCCTTCTCTCCATCTTTGATGTGAGGTGAAATCACTCTTGCAGGTGATCGAGAAATCTTCTGTGGTTTGGATGCATTTATGTGTTTTACAGGAGTACATTTACTTGAACTGTCCAGGACAGGAAGGTCTTCACTGTCACTACTTTGTCCTGCAGTAAGAGAAATATATTTGGACTTCAAAAAAACCCCTTGACATTTTAAGAACTGTAGTTATAGTCAGAAAAAATTATTAAGAAAAAAACTGCTCCTTCTTGCTCAGAAGATCCCAGAAGGCACACAAGGAAAAAACGTATCAGATTCAATGTATAACCTTATCAGACACAACATGCACTGAACTCTCACGTGTACTGATCGTTAATGCAGGAGAAGTCAAGGGCTGACTAGGCCTTTAGTTAAAAAGCAATAGTCAATTTTTTTTTTTTACAGAAGCAAGAAATAAAATAAGAGTATTAGAGCACTGATAAACTATCTTAAGTCACGTATTTTGGGGTTCTAATATAAAGCAGACACTAGAATCCCTTTTTTAAAGATTAAAACTGTATTAATATAGGTTGGTAGCACATGATTGTGTGTATTTACCAAATTGCTTTACGCATCTAAAGGAACAGTTCTGAAACATGACTAAAAGCATAAAAGCTTTAACACGTAATAGAAAATTTTAAGCTGATATATGCAAATATTTTAGATTCCCACATTAATTGCCAAGTTTTACACGAGCACGTTAAATATGCCTGAATATTGTATGTCAGATAATTAATATTTTAGTTTGATATTTAAAAATTGTAACACTGCTGCCACAGGGCCTAAATATAGTGACTCATTCAGTACAATGATCACCAAAAATGAGCTACAGGAACACAAAAATCCAGATTTCTACAGCAAGTTAAAAAATAGTCACATATTCGAGATAAAAACACAAAAGATCCCTTTTGCTGAAAAGTTATTCTTCAGCGTCAAACATTTTATCTTCATAAATGGACTTTTCCCCATGAGAAACACCTATCGTAAGACTTTAAAGGAGATGCTTCTATTCAGAACAAGATCCTCTTTCCCAAAATCATAACCAACCCAATCTATAAAAATCAGCATAATTGTAAGTATTTAGTAACTGCTAATATACGCAGTTATTGAAAGTTTTTCTTAATGAAGTAATTAAAAATAGCCAAGAGATTTCCCAGTAACACTGCTACCATGCAGCTGGCCAGTTCTCTCCAGTTAACAGCCAATAATCATGATGAATAATAATGAAAAACCCTGACAAGGAAGTCCCATCCAACAGAAATAATGGGTAACAGTGTGAACAGTGGGCCCTTATACACGTTTATAGGACAGCATAACCTTCCCCCTCTCCCCCCCAGGAATGTACCTGTTCCATTCTTTTCATTTTTGGCTGCAGCACTTGTTCGCTTTGGAGTACGCTTTTGTTTTTTTGCCAGTGTTCCACTATTGCTATCGCTGGGTCTTTTTTGACCTACATAAGAAGAAAAAAAAGACAAGACACCTAAAATATTTCTGCTACTAACAAGCTCTTTTTATAAGCAACAAAGAAATTTAAAACCAGAAGACAAAACAAACCAGTAATTTTTAGCAAAGTAACACCAGACTTAAGACAACTTCAGAAATCATTACAGCAGAGAATGACTTTTCACAGGAAGGGCTCACCTTTCTCTCCAATCTCTCTTTCTTGCACGGCTATGCTACAATTGCTTGACGTGGTGCTGGCTTCAAATCCATTAGCAGACTCGCTTTCACAGAGACCTTCTTGAGACTCTTCTGCCACACTGTCGACTTCAATAGTCATGTCACTTTCACTCTTGATACTGCGGGATTCATCCTGACTAAGAGTAAGGGGCGAAGCCACTGAAAAGCTCGACTGGACAGCAGGGGGTAAGGCAGATGGATTTGAATTTGAAGCATTAGGGTCTGGCTTTTCTGATATTGTGTCTTCATTACTGCTCTTCTCCTTTTCATCCAAGTCATCCAAGTCTACTTCATGGCAGAGCAAAGTTTCAGGACCAATCTGAGGCATTGCATCATCCTCATCTTTTAAGGGAACATTCTCATTTTCTTCAGATGGACGTTCGAAGTTCTCATTCCTCAGCTCTTGACCGTGCTGATGGCATTTCCTCATTTTCAGTTCTGAGGGACTCTTCAGCATTCAGCCCTCTACATTCCTCTGCTCCAGTACATTCATTGGTCCTCTCTTCAGATACAATATTTGGCACTTCCATCTCACTCTCTCGTCGATTTCTCTTCTCAGGCGATGCCTGTTCCAAAGTTTTCCTTTTCAAAAGCTTCTTATCTTTTGTAGAAGGTTCTGTTTCACTTTCAGTAGTGCTGGAAATCTCTTTACAGTCCAAGGAAGACATGTCTAATCTTTCTGGTTCTGCAAGAGCTTCATTTGCCACCTCTTCTTGGCTTCCTGGTGAAATCTTTGCATTCTCTAAACAGGGATCTTTTGTCTTGCTCCTTCTCCCTTTTCCTTTAGGTGATTTTTCAGCCTCTCTTTTGATTTCTTCTATTTGTTCTGTTTTATTTCCGAAAACCTGAACAATTTGTTCACTTTCTTCAGCTTCCAGTTTCAGTGTTTCTAATGGCTGTACTTGAGTCCTGTCATTTTCTTTCAATGCATGAGGAATCTTTGGGTTTTCTTCATCTAGCTTCTCATCTTGTAGTTTTTCACTTTTTTCCAGTTCTGAAGTTTCTGGAGAAAATTCTTCATTCAAATTCTTTTCAGACAATTCATCTGCTTCACTGTCAGATGAGCCAGAGTCTGCAAAAAAATTTTAAAAAGAAGGAAAGAGCACCCTAAATCATCGATTTTGGCACAATTTCTTTTTTCAACCACACAAAAACTTTTTGTCAGTAACCTATGGTATTCACATCAGTTTACAATAAACAATTTCAAACTTAAAAATTCTGCATTATTCGACACACTTATTACAGTTCTTATTTTTACTCAAAATTTTTATGAAACTACAATAGTAGCAGTACTTCTACTATTTCCCAAATAAGCCAATATAAACAAATTACAGTTTATAGTAGCAAAAATACTTTTACAGATTCCCATGATCTGGGAATTACCTGGGGACAATGCCTCCTCCACCTGACATTACAAAACCAAAATCCAAGCCTCCTCCACTCCATGCACCCCCAAACAGAAAAAAAACCCCAAACCCTTCCACACCACAATATGGACATTTCATTGCTAAACTATTGTATGAATCACGCACCATATACGGAGCAAGCATTGCTACGTTACCAGAAGATTATTCAGGGACCTGTACTAAAAGGAGACATTTCAGTTCTTGTTCACAGAGGCTTAGAAATACCAAAAATACTGCTGTCATTTGTATATAATTAATAGCTCTGCTGGATGATGTAGTACTGAGGTTGAGAACTTAATTACCACAATAAAGACTATCATTATACCACTAGATTTGGTCTGTTCAAGATTAGGACTGAAAGGCTCTGGCTAAAGAATATGGAATGACTTGCATAGTCATTTCCATGCCATAGCTCTTCCGTGAGCAAACTGCGCTCCTCAGCAGTGTCAGCTCAAGTACTTCCTCAATAAAATTCACGGGGAGAAAAAAAAAAACGGGGGGAAAAAAAAAGTAAAAAATAAAAATCAAACCTCTTTTCAAAAAGGTACTGAAAAAAACTCAAAAGCACACACAGGACTGAGATCACTCACTGTTTGATACTCTATCAGAATCAAACATTCCTGAGCTACATCTCGTCTGCCTGCGAGGTGTTGCTAAAATCAAAATTGAAAATATTAATTTTTATAGAGTAAAATATACACTAAAAATTTATTTTGTTATATTGCTTGAACACTGACTGGTTAAGTAGGACTTTAAAGCTGTTGACAGCACTGTGTTCGCTGAAGTTGTCATATTAATGCACCGCATTACATCACTGTTTACATGCGCTTCCATGCCAGAACACGAGTGCACCAGATGTACCTTCTGTTCCATTTGGTAATGGTGAGGAATCTGACAAGTTGTTCCGTGCACTTCTGGCTCCTGATTTACCTTCACTATTAGGTGTTTTGGATAAACTGCAAGTTGTGTTTGATGGAAGAGTAGATTTCAGAGGTGGTCGCCCACGCTTTGACTTTTGTTTCTCCTCATCCTTCTTCTCATCCTTTTCACTATCTTCTTTATTCTGAGGGGGGAAAAAAGAATTTTTATTAATATGTTTCACTGCTGATCATCAGACCTTTCCTTCTTTTGCTCTACACTTCTATTAAAAAACTTGACTGTGGACTGAATAACTTTTTAAAAAAAAAAAAAAAAAAAAAGGAGCAGCGATAGTAGTAAGTATTGTGCCACAAGAAACTTATTGAAATAACAATTACTTTTGTTTTTTTCTTCTGTTTTCTCTTTGGTCCTCCTTTGTCCACAGGCCAGATAATCCGATCAGCTTTCACCCATTCATCATATCTAAAAGTAAATAACAGCCTACCGTTATCACTGCATACAAAGAGGCAATATGAGGCTTAAAAGACTGAATTACAGAAAACATTTATTAAGGAGAGGTAGGAAAGCAGAGCATATGTTTACAAACACGTGCAGTATCTGGCATTACAAAGATGAATTACATTTCTAACCCATAAAAAATTTAAGGGGCAGGGGAATGGAGGTGAAAACTTCCTTGTCTCTCGCTAGCAAAGCACTGGAAGTCAGGGGACTCAGTCAGCTATAAAGCTTGTCAATTATTTCACATGATATACAAAAGTCAGTTTTTACCACACAATGTGTCAACAGTAAAATATACCTTTTTTGTTTAAAGGGAAAGTTTTTAAATTATAGCAACAAACTGTATGAGTTTCTGAAAAGCACAGCTATACTACTAGTGCTCCTCAAAATCTCCTGAGTTATTAATAAGCTAAAGGGACACATGTAAGTATTTGGGGAATACTTCCAACACACACAAACCTAATGTAGCCACATAAAGAAATTTGCTTAGTTTACTTAGAAAAATATGGATTTGGCATGTCTCAAGTTATATGCCAGAAGTATTTTAAAAAATTATCAATTTTGTGATATTTTTGTTTATATAGACAATCACGATGCTCTTAAAAACAACAACAAAAGCCATGTCTACAGCAGTATTGAATATAAAGCGTGGCTGCCCAGAGAAGCATTTGTTTAATTTTTTTCTATAGTTCTTTGTTGCTTAGCCCTCTCCTACCCTCTCTACATGTAATAACCGTTCATTATAATCACAGTTAACGCTGAATACAAGAATAAATTTTGTTGCCAAAATTTCAGTGCTTGATACTTAATTGTAGATGTCTTCACCGTTATCAATGATTCCCTTTAAATAAAAGTCTGATGCTGCTAACACTAGCTGACACAATAAATTACAGGGATACTCCTCGGAGGAGCGAGGATTACTTACTTTAAGCAGGATGGAAACTTGGAAACATACAAATAAGTATATTCTGAGATTTCAATGCAATACCATGTCATACCATGAACAAAACAACTAACATTGAAAAACGTAACAGAGTCAGATCCTGTTATCATGTTGATAATTCAATTCAGAGCCAAGTCACTAATTATCTTCTATTCTTAAAAACAGAAATTCTTTTGCAAATGATCCTTTTAACAAACAAAGAAATGAAAGACAATTTGTTCTCCTCACCTTACATTCCAACCATAGTAATGAACTAAATATAAAACCTCTCCATCATCAATTTCTGTGCTTTTAATACTGGCTTCATAAATTTTCTGAGTCTTTCCACGTCCATATTTTACTTTCACTTTGGTTCCAGTCAGGCAGGGTTCTGCGTCCTCCTCATCCTCTTCACCTTCTGATTCTCCTTTGTTCTCAATTTCCTCCCTGCAGTAAAGTGTATTTGAAATGCCCACTAATTAATGACAATCAAAGTTTTAATATTTAACTAGTGTAGCCAAGCTACTACAAAAGAAAAAGGCTGCAACAAAAATTTTTCTCATTTTCTGCATTCTGCGATGCCTCTGAAGCTAGCTTGGACACAGCATTTTAAGTCAAAAACAGGACTTACAGAGAATAGGGGTAAGTGCCAAAAATATCCAGAAAAATTATATTCTATTTTAAACACAATTTATTAGGTATACAACTACCTCATAGCTTAAAGATTTTTTTTTTTAATTAATATTTTGATACTACAGAAAGAGGAATAAGTTAACTCAGTGTTTGGCTCCTAAATAAGACAGGAAGAACTAACTTCAGTTTTTAAAATATACTCGATTTTGACAAACTATGTTAAAAAAAAAAAAAGAATGCTTTCTTCTACAGTTTGCTTAATAGGCTAGAGATTACTACCAGTGCACAGTAAGTCTGAATCGCCATCACAGTGATCGTCTCATGGATACAAACACCATTCCATTGAAAAAAAATTTGACTACAACACGGTTTAACCAAGATTAAAAGTGTCTACACAGCTCTTATTAGCTCTAATATTTAAACATTCTACTTAAACATATTTTCAAGAGCTACAATCTAACCTATTTTTACCTATACTTCTCCTTTCCCTAAGTTTAGGGTGAATTTAACATAATGTAAAAGTTAAACTACAAAAAAGTCATCAAGAAAGAAAATACTGAAAAAGGCTATGGGTTTGCTTTTAATAAAATATATTTGTTAGCCTTCAGAGAAGGACGAACTATCTTGTTGCGGCAAACAATTAAAAGACACATGACAAACACCATCCGCACCACTTAAAGAAAACTCTTTGATGCCTTAGTCATCTGACATACCGCTGCAACCTGCTGCACACCCACACTGTACCTTCATTTGAGGCATTTCTGCATGCTACGGTGCACTGCAAGATTATTTTTTTTGGACTGCACAGTGACACTTTCTTTAAAATAATTGTGTATTGTTCCCACTCCTCAAAGCTCTTTAGAAGAAAATATGCAATACTCCTATCAGGCTTTATTCAGTATCAACGTGTGTCCACACCACTTAGCCACATGGACAAGAAAAACAAGCTAGGAAAGCCAGCTTAAACAAGTAAGACACTGCCCTTGACCACAGCCAAAGTTAGCTAAGAAGAGGTCTACTCTGGTAAAAAATTAGTCACAGGCTCACAACTCGTTTGTAACCAGGACTATAAATCCAATTCAATTTGCCAAGCTTAGTCTCTGGGTGCCCTTTTCCCTTTGCCATTCCATGTCTCTCCATCCCCTCCTCTTCAACCTACCTCTAGGTTTCATTCAAACTCTCTCTTTCCTTCTCCTTTGCTTTATCAGCTGATCCCCTTCCTGCCTGCCTACAATACATCAAGTAACAATAAAAACAAGCAAGCTGTAGGTTCACCAGCCATCACTAAACACTAAGCAAAAGCACAGAAGAAGGGCTTTCTTTTCCGTTTATATTTCAACTGCCCAGAAAAGTCTGTCCAAACCGTTGCTCACCATCCATACAGCACCTGGCATACTTATAGCCTGGTCTACTTGGTGTCTGTACATACTAGTGTGATAAAACACCAACACAACCTTGGCAAGACTTTTAAGAAAATGAAAGTGAAAAATATTGTCTGGCATCTACCAGAAAAAGATGCTTCCATAAAGTGCAGTAGACTCTACAAGCTTGAAATAAAATTTTCCCTTTCCTGTCTGGCTGAGTGAATTAGATCCCCAACTTCCATATTTTAGAAAGTGTCAGATCTCCAACTCTGTGTGTGCTCCTGCTTGGAGTATGGTTCAATCGTGACACAGACATACTCGTAAGGAAGTTATACAAGTTAATGTTTAAAACTCTTCCGCCTGATTCTTTATCAGAATCCTCCTGTTTTTTAATTTTTTTCTCTTTTTGCTTTGGTGTACTTTTTCTCCCTAGTGGAGTTTCATTTTCTTTCTTTTCTGCATTCTCAGGTGTCTCCTCTATATCTTTGTTTTCTTTGTTACTGTCTTTTAATTTGTCTTGTGTTTTATCCTCTTCACTATCTTTTCTAGCAGGGGTTGCATCACGAGCAAGTCGTCTTCGTCCCTAGAACAGAAATAAAATCTGTTTAATGACTCCTGTCAAAAATCTGTATAATCTGCATAGCCTCTCCAAACCTCAGCTAAAAGTAAAACATACTATTCCTGCAGAGAAGAAAGGTTTGAGATAACACCAAAAAGCAAAATATTCTAAAATGTTAAGATCATAGAATCATTTAGGTTGGAAAAGACCCTTAAGATCATTAAGTCCAACCATAAAATCACTGCATCAACATGAGATGTATTGCAAATGTACTGGAGAACAGCCCAAGTTAGGAACAGCTTTGCCATACTAGATGGACTGGAAATGTAGGAAGCCATCAGTTGATAAATGCTGCAAGTTTGATATGTAGGTAGGAGCAATCTACATTTATATACGATGCAGAAAAGGACATGGGGTTTATCTGAAACAGACTGAATCAACAATGTGCAGCTATGAAAAAAGGGCT
>NW_009225244.1:16218-21580 GCF_000690835.1 Fulmarus glacialis
TCCAGCCTGTCCAGGTCCCTCTGCAGAGCCTTCCTACTCTCGAGCAGATCAACACTCCTGCCCAGCTTAGTGTCATCTGCAAACTTACTGAGGGTGCACTCGATCCCCTCATCCAGATCACTGATAAAGATATTAAACAGAACTGGCCCCAACACCAAGCCCTGGGGAATACCGCTCGTGACCAGCCACCAACTGGATTTAACTCCATTCACCACAACTCTGGGCCCAGCCATCCAGCCAGTTTTTTACCCAGTGAAGAGTATGCCCATCTAAGCCATGAGCAGCCAGTTTCTCCAGGAGAACGCTGTGGGAAACGGTATCAAAGTCTCCCTAAAGTCTAGGGAGAGAATATCCACAGCTTTTCCCTCATCCACTAAGCAGGTCACCTTGTCACAGAAGGAGATCAGGTTAGTCAAGCAAGACCTGCCTTTCATAAACCCATTCTGACTGGGCCTGATCACCCAGATACTGGCTTCAAGTCTCACTATTGAGGAAAAAGGCAAAATAAAGCCATTCTCCTTGGTTTGGAATAAAGAGGATGAGCTTCTGATTAACTTCTGGAGGATTTCAGGACATTCATTTGGACCTGTAAGGTCTGCTACCCTGACAGAAAGGGCCAAAATTCCTTGCTCAACTACAGCAATAGCGTTAATTAAAGTTCTTGTATAGGACTACCGGGAGAAGGCATCTTCCTTTCAGCATTTTCAATCCTGATAGCCACCTGTTGATTTCACAGAACATAAATTTGTCAGCTTTAGAAAAACTGTATCATATTTTTAAAAGGTACTTTGAGTAGCCAGGCAACTGCTGTCTGGGACTATCTGCAACTGGTTCTTGGGGATCTAGTAGGTTTATCATTTTTTTATTAAAAGACCCTCTTGAATAGGGTCATTGCTTTGCAGTCAGAACATGTAAAGTACATTATGAATGCGAGATTAATTATTTGGAGGCCATCCACAGATGACAGTAATGAAGGCACTATAATAATTGAAATTCACAATAGTATAATGGTAAATACTTTGGAACAATAATAATACATAAATATATAGCTGGTAACTGGATTAATAAAGTAATAAAATACATAATCAAATTAATATTTAAATACTAACAAAGTAACATAGACAATGATAAAAAAAGACAAAAAATTCTTCCATTCCTTTATCCTCTCACTAGTTTTCTCCAAAAACAAACAAAAAAACCCCAAACTAACAACAAAGCTAGTGTTATGCCAGAAAGTTCATTAAGGATGATACAGCTTGGAAAAACCACTTGCAGTTTTAATATACAAATATAATACGTAATACATATCTAAACTTATGCTTACATTATGTCTTTTCATCTATTAGTTTAAAGGCCATGTACTTGCTTGAAAAGCTGATTTGCAAGAAATACCTTAATAGAATTACATTGTAGTTGAATAGAATCCTTACAACTTGAACAATTTAAAAAGTATCAATTCCTTGTCCTTCAGTAATCATGCTCTGTTTATTAAGGAACACAAAATGTCCTTTTAACAGAATTAACAGGAGTGCTACAGAGCCCTAAGCCAGTCAGATTCAAATACCTTAAAAGTATTCTTGTATCCTCCATCAGGTTCAGTGTCCGCTACTGATCTTATCTATGTAACTACTAATACAACCCCTACCTCTACAGCATTCAAAGACAAAGAAAGACAAAATCTAAGTGTTCCTCCCCCTTCTGTCTATATACTGCAAAATTGCAGTGTTTCTTCTATTAAAAGAAGAGATATTGTATAAAAATCAACTCAGAGAAAAGGGTCTTTCTTTGATTCTTAAAGCTGTAGCAGTCCCTTGGTATTCCTGCTTATTGCCGGAAAGCTCCAGATTCCATGTGCCTGTGGAAATTCTCACCCACAACCAAGACTGTCCTGCTGAGTTTCACTGTTCTGATGATATACAGCTCTTAAGCCATCCCTGAATCAAAACATGTCTGACATGCAACACAGCCTGAGAAAACCCCATGGATGGTTTAGAATATGAAGAAATAATCAAAACTGATTCTATTCACAGGTAGAACATAATTAACAGTTAACACCAACTCTGCGTTGGTGTTGGTCTCAGAACCCTGTCCTACTCTTGTATAAGTGCGCTAATTCAAACGTGCAATCACTCCACAAAGGAAAACTCATTATGTAAACTGTTCACTACACAAAGGGGTTTTGTTAAGTACTAAATAGAAATCAGTTCAAACCACTTACCCTTGGGGATCTTAGTTCTATTTCTTCTTTTTCACTTTCGCTGCTGGAATAATTTTCTTCTGCTTCTTTTTTAACTTCTGTTGGGGGCATTTTTTGTTCCTCTTTTAAACTTTCCTCCATTGGTTCCACGTGTTTCTGTATGTCTTCTATCACTTTTGGTTCATTGTGATGGATGGTCCTAAACTGAATATTTGCAGAACGGCAGTACTCTTCAAAACCATAAAGATACCTATAGATACAAATAAAGTTTCATTCATATTTCATATTCATTCATAGTTTTCTTTTCTATTTATTGAAGTACATAAAACCTATTTGCCTGCTTATAGAAAGGCAAGAGGAGCAGTAACTTCAGGAAAAAAAACCCCAAAAAACACAAAACAAACCCAAATAAACAAAAAATAAAAAGCCAGAGAAGATTTTGAAATGAAACAATTATGCACAGAAGTCAAATAGTGAGAAAGAATACACACAGATGCTTCCCACAAATTTAACTTCATCCCCCTCCAATTAAGAATTCACGACAGTAAAGCCTAAGAACATGTCCACTGTTTTGCAAATGCACAATGACAGCTAAAATCAGCCTAGTAATAGAATATGGGCATACAAGCAAGTTACCACATGGTAACAAATTGCCATGCATCAGCTTGTTCTCTGGTAACTGCCTATGTGCACACTCTAATCCAGTTATAGGTGAGAGAAATATGAACTAGCTTATTCGTCAAAGAATAAATATGCAAGTTACAACATACTATCGTGTCCATACAACATAATTACTTCCACTGTAACAGCAACCTAGTACATATTTACCAATTACTTTTTATGATAAATACTCTTCTCTGTAAAATACAGACCTTAAATATGTGCCCAGTTCAAATCCCACTGAAGATAGTCTGAATATTTTCATCTTCATCAACATTAACATGAGTTGAGTCATTAGTCATCCCTATTCAACCAGCCAAATTTCCTTAGGTTCGAGTCAAGAGAACCTCATTCTTCCCTTTTACTCAAAAAGCCCAATTGTTTCTTGTCAAACTTCCAGGAGAATAAATAATAAAAATAATCTTTATTTAGAAAATGAGCTTGAAAAGTATCATTCCTAAAAGGTTTCCATTTCAAAAGTTAAAACACTACTGAAAACCAGGGGTCAGAATAAAAAGATTTATGCATTTTTTTTATTACAGCAGTTGATTTTACTACTCAATACTGTCACATCCACCATAGCAATGTATGCAGTTATGCCCTAAAGCCATTATTCTACAGATTCCACAAGGATGATATTTAAATACACAATCTGAAACATGTCTCTATCAACGTTTTTCAGGAACTTAAAGAAACTGGTATAAATTTCTCCTCACTGCATGCAGCATCTACAGACTTCAATGAGCATGCAACTGTGGACAGAGTCCGTTCTTGTTAATCACCATAAATTGCAAAGCTGAACTTGCCAAGCTTTTTTTATAAATTTCATTGTTGTACTCTGAAATGGCATCATCACATGCTGAAAACGAATGCTTCTTGATAAGAAAATGAGTGGAATTCTAATGTATTAGAGCAACAGGAACTTACGCAACCCTGAGCACCCCCTCCTTTCCTCCACCGTTTCAACCCTTGGCGCTGGAAAATGCTCAGAACTGCTCACTAACTGAAGAATGTCAACTACTGTTTCACTAAACTATCAAAAATTGCTTGAATATTGTACATGCTACTAAAAAAAAGGAAAAAATGTTTTCACCATTATAGAATACGAGAACTTACTTTCTATAAGCAGTTTTTACATTGTAGGAAGCAGCCGAGTTCAAAATAGGAATGCCAAGGTCCATATAAATCTGCTTCCATACAGCACCACTCTCAATCTTTGGGGAAAAAAAAAAAGAGAAAAGAAAAAAAAGGAAGTTTTCATGTTTTGTTAGCCAAGAACATTAAGGAATGATATCTAACACAGCCACAAGCCGCAGCCTTTAAGAATGAATAGACATATTTAGTTCAGGAAATATCCAACACTTACATTGTCACACCCACCCTGCTGATATACCAGTCTAAAAAGTTTGAAGAGATTAAGGTCCTTGTAGCCCAGAACAGGTGGTTTATTGATAGGAGTACCTAAATAAAATAAAACCAGAAATAAGAAGTTATCACAAAGAACAGCAACTGCTTCTTCCATTTCTTTAATACACTTTTGATTACGAGTATCTTTCTACATTTTAAAATCTGTATTTAATAGTTCTAAGATATGTCACAAGTCAGTAGTTTCCAACCACCAATTAAGGCTTCACCCTCTTTTGAAGGCATCGCATATTTCTGGGTGGTTTATTAGCATACTGGCACCAGCTGCTTGATAACTATGATTTTTCGACCTCCTTTTCAGATTTGTGCAATAACCCCCATCCAATTGGCTGTTCCTCTCTTGAGAGGGGGGCAGCCAGAATTGCAGCAAGCTCTACAGAACGCCTGATGAATGCTGGAATGTAGCAGTGTGCGAAGAGATTAACTCAAAACACTGTGGTCTGAAAGGAACTGGGAAGAAGCAGAAACATTGGATTAGAAAAAGATACACAGGCAAATTGTCAGAATGTGAAAAAGCACAAAGCCCTAACAGGACATGAATATTTGGGACACTTCCGGGAAAAAGAAAGAACTCAAATTGGATGAGTGCAATGATATAAAGAAAAATAATTAATTGCATAAGGAGAAACCAAAAGTGACTTGGGGCAAGTGGCTGCGTACACAGACAGTATTCCTCTTAGCAAGGAAGAATATCAAAACTCTTCCCTGCAGCTTCTCATCTTCCTTCATCTTTCATGCAATTATATTTGGAATCATGAAAATAATTTTATAGGACTTTGGGAATATTGTCATGATCACACGAATCAAAACATTCATACTGAGGGAACAGAATGTGGAACAAATCTGGTGGGAACAGAAATCTTGCTATAATCATAGAATGGTTTGGGTTGGAAAGGACCTTAAAGATCATCTAGTTCCATCCCCCCTGCCATGGGCAGGGACACCTTCCACGAGACCAGGTTGCTCAAAGCCCCGTCCAACCTGGCCATGAACACTTCCAGGGATGGGGCATCCACAACTTCTCTGGGCAACCTGTTCCAGTGCCTCACCACCCTCACAGTGAAGAATTTCTTCCTTATA
>NW_009225244.1:21731-30618 GCF_000690835.1 Fulmarus glacialis
CAACTGTCTGTCTGTCTTCATAGGAGAGGTGCTCCAGCCTTCTGATCATCTTCGTGGCCCTTCTCTGGACTCGCTCCAACAGGTCCATGTCCTTCTTATGTTGGGGGCCCTGGAGCTGAACGCAGTACTCCAGGGGGGATCTCACAAGAGTGGAGTAGAGGGGGAGAATCACCTCCCTTGACCTGCTGGTCATGCTTCTTTTGATGCGGTCCAGGATACGGTTGGCTTTCTGGGCTTGGAAGCGCATGTTGCCAGGTCACGTTGAGCTTCTCATCAACCAGCACCCCCAAGCGTTTCTCCTCAGGGCTGCTTTCAATCCATTCTCAGCCCAGCCCGTATTTGTGCTTGGGATTGCCCCAACCCATGTGCAGGACCTTCATTGTTGAACTTCATGAGGTTCTCACAGGCCCACCTCTCAAGCCTGTCATGGCATCCCTTCCCTCCAGCGTGTCGATCGCACCACACAGCTTGGTGTCATCAGCAAACTTGCTGAGGTTGCACTCAACCCCACTGTCCATGTTGCCATCAACATCAAAGATGTTGAACAGCACTGGTCCCGATACTGACCCCTGAGGAACGCCACTCGTCACTGGTCTCCACTTGATCGCAATGCTTTGAGTGCGACCATCCAGCCAATTCCTTATCCACCGAGTGGTCCATCCATCAGATCCATGTCTCTCCAATTTAGAGACAAAGATGTCATGCAGGACAGTGTCAAATGCTTTGCACAAGTCCAGATAAGGACAAAGAAAAAAATTAAAAAGTAGACAGGCAGAGGGAAAGACCCAGTCCTGAAAAAGCCCTGTACATTGCTCAATCGACATACTAACTTAAAGAGTATTTTCTTGACTGAGTCTTCAAATTCAGTGCACAAATGCTTTTTTCGTTTGCTTCTACAAGTCTCTAACATGATCTCTATTTGGTTTGTAGTCTAAAAGTGCTTAAGAAAGGGAGTGAGGAAGGAGGAAAATAAAAAAGGGGGAAGAATCAGGCTACTAGACAAGAAAGAAAATTTTGGATTAGTCCAGCAGCATAGGCACTTTTTCCCCCGACATAGCTTCTTATTCCCCCAAGGCAGGTTATTCTCCAGAAACACTGGTTATACGCAGGAGGCCTCAGAATTATATTGGATGAACTCCAGTATACTTTGCTATAATACATGATCCATTTCTAAACCTGTGATAAGCACTGGCAATATTGAATGGACTTGGAACCGTTCTTTTACGATTCTGTGGTCTAGAACACACCTCATTAATAGGGATGCAGAGCCTCTTCTGCAAAGGTAACTTGATTTCTCCACTGCCAATTTTAAAACCCAAGAAAATTTTGTACTTTAAAAGGGAAAAAAGAAAGGGGGAAATATTCGGACACCACATGCACTTTACATTTTACTCTTCTTAGCCCTGGTTATTTCAAATTCAAGTACATCAACTTGCTGTACTATATGCTGCTATGGAAGTATCATTCAGGTAACTTTTGTCAAGGAAAAAAATAAAGAAAGAAGGCAGTAGTTGCACTTGTAATCTACTTCCACCAATGTTATTGCAGGATTAACACTTACAATATTCAAGTCAAAGGAGCAAGTTCATGAGTAAAATGAATAAAAAAAATATACTCTAAAAGATAAAACTCTTTCCAGGCTTAAATACACTTTAAAAAAAAAAAAAAAAAGAGGGGTGGGTGTGTGTAGCCAAGGAACAGAAAACCTAGTGTCAGTCTCATCACAACAGTTCTCCCAAGTCAGCAAGTATATCTGGCTCTCTATCTATACATAGCACATGCACTTCCAATATATGTCTTATGCCAGGACTTTAACTATTCCAATTTGTAACAGTCTCACCTAATTCCATAAAGAAGGACATCTAAAATACATTATTTTCTTGTTCTAGCTACTGGACAAAACAGAATCTTTTAAGTTGTCTCTTCAGGTGAGTATCACTGCTACATCTGCACATGATTAAGACAGTTCTGCAAGGAGACTTGAAGATGGCACATCTCCCATTCTCTGCTGCTTGAATTTCACCATCCATGATTAGCCTCCTCAGGTTCCAGCCTGAGATTAACAGCAGCAGAGTTCCCAGCTACGGCTGTCACAACAAGAAATCAACCAAGAGCTTATTTAACAGGGATTGTTAACATAAAAAAGGTTTTGTGAAAGCAAAACAAAACCGAAACACCTCAGGGAGGATTTCAGTTTCCTTTGTGCGCTGTGCTTCCAAGTATTGGAAGCAGACCTGTCACATGTGAAAATGGGTAGAAGTGTTTTTCCTTGCACCAGATTAGCTGTTATCTTTTTTCACTGATGTGAGAATATGCTCGTAATAACATCCATTACATTTAAAAGCAATTTTTAAAAGCCATTAAAAAAAGTCGGCTACACACACACACAAAAAAAAAAAAAAAAAAAATCAGTATTACCTCTGTCTTCCATAAACTTGTAAAGCTGTTGGAGGAAGTTGTCCCTCTCTTCAGGATCAAGCTCTTCCTCAGGCTGTGAAAACAAATGCAGGCATAATGAAAACATAAAATATGCAAAGTAACAATTTATTTGTACAAAAGCCTAACAGCAAGAACTAAACCCAAACCACTTCCCATTTGGCCCTGCACCCATATAATGGTGAAATACGCAGAAACAAAATTTACTCAGGAGACTGAAGTGCGCACCTCAGGAGGAAAAAAAGAAAATGCAGGTCAGGGAAAGCCTCAGTCCATGGCAGAAAGAAGGTAAGTGTGACCCTCAAAATGAAAACACTAATATACTTCACATATTGTTCTAATGCAGAAAAGGTCTGTTATTTACAAGACTGAAGCAGTTCACAGGAACTCTTGGTTTTTTGGTTTATTTCTTTTGTTTGTTTGGGGTTTTTTTTGTTTAACTCATCTTCCTTACCCCAACTATAGCTAAGGTTGCAGAACAATTCTTTCTCCAACTGTTCCTGTTTTTGATGCTCCAGACACTATTCGTTTTGTGATTAAGCTCCTCCAATGCTTGATTTCAGCTCATATTTGGAAACACTTTTACAGTCACTTCCATAATTCCCTGAACATATATTTCCATAATTTATTAGTATAAATTCCTTAGTTTTATCTTTACAATTTAAATCCTCAAAGAGATAAACACTTTATGGTAAGCAGTCCACAGTGTGAAATAAACATTTTATTTTATTCAGGTGGAAACCATGAAAATGAAGTACATTTATTAGGGGGAGGAAAATAATTTCTACGTATTACATACAATTCATGGAATTCTGAGATGTTAGCAGAGACGGGGGTGGGGGTGGGGGGGAGAATCTTTTCCCTGCAACGCTTTACGCATGCCACTTTCTTCCTGCCAGCCTGGCAATCATAGGGATTGCTGGTGAGGCAGTTCGCACAAGAAAGATTGCAGCTGTCTTGAAGGAAAGATGTACAGTACGTGTCAAAAAATCTTATCATTACATTATTAAAAATAACAGAAAAGTCACAAGCAGTTCCAGAAGGAAACCAGAATAGCAATTTCAATTTCAATCATCTCTGCATTCTGTAAACTGTAAGCTTCAAGGCAGGAAGATAGGCAATGAAATGTAAATGTATATGCTACTGCCTCGTTAACAAGAAAGCAATCTGCCCAGCATCAGAATGAATTTCAGCCCTGCCTGCTTCAGTGAATTCTGAGCTTCAAAGCCCAACAGGGATCACATACAATCAGGCAGAGGCAATATCTATTTCTTATTTTGCTATTTTTTCTTGGGAAATAATTTGAGGAAATTAAATGAATAATCACAACCTTGTACAGCTTCAGTTACCATTTGCTCATACTGCATATTATAGGGATTATATAACGAAAAACAGTTATCTATAGAATTATTATGTTCTTCCAGGTCAACAACTGAATTATTGCTATAGAAACCACAGCTTTTTTCTCTCCCTCTAGACTGCAAACCAACTTCAAGATCGAGAAATTTCTACCATCTACTGTAATGTTTACTGATTAAAGGCAATACGACTCAAACTATGCAAACTAAATATAACTAAATAACAGCAAACATTCAGAAATATTTCTGAATAGTTGAATTCAAACCATTTCTTTTATGTGGGCATAATGCCAAACCAGAACTGTAAGTCAGAACAGCAGAAATATAGGTTAGAAATAGCACTCTTGCAGACAGAATGTTAACCGTTTCACTGATACCAAGTATTTTCAGCTGAAGAAAACCAAAAAGGAAAGATGAAAAGCTTTTACATACTTACAGGATGGGGGCAGAAAACCTGACTGCAATATTCATCCACCTATGATAGGCATCCTGAATCCTGTACCTACTTCTCTCTGTTGATGGTCTATAGCTAGGTTGGCACCCCTTGACAGAGAGAGTCTGAACCGTGCCTGGTACCAACGCCAGAGTAGACACCAAACCCTTCTGAGAGCTGACTTGAATGACCTGAACGACTGTCACCAAGGAATAAATCATGTATCAGCTATTTCAAACTATTTTTTCTGCTACTGGCCAAAATGAGAAAGATCAACCCTTCATAAATACGATTATTGCAACATTAAGATACACGGATTTTTATAAGACGTCAATTTTAATCACAGTTATCTATTTGTAACTGAACATATTGACTTCCCAGGAGTGTCTACTGTTTTGAGTTAGAGTTGAGTTTTATTTTAAATACATCAACCATCATCTAAGCTGCTGTATCAGCCACCTTAAAAGCTGCACCCAAAGTGAAGAAAACACCTGAGAAATGTTGATGCCACAACCTGCTATCACCATCAGTGAGTGACTGGAGTGCTAGAATTTCCAGCATCTCTTTTCAGCAGGCACCAGGGCAACACTGCTACCCTCCAAAACTCGCTTCTCCTACCCAGACACTTATGCCCATTTTAGACTGGGCATAAGTAAGTTCACACCGACAATTGTTCAAAATCAGTTTTCTTGAGAGAGTTCTGTCTCTCCATTTCATTTTTTTTCCTGTACAGATGTTGCAAAAAAGGCAGACTGTAGCCAACGATAAGTCCAAGTGAGAGGCAAAACAATATGAAATTTTTAAGTGGCAGGAGTTTAAAATTGAGACCTTTCTGTTGTTCTTCCAATACCCATAACTAAATGCAACATGAGAAGACTTCTTTGTTTCATGGTGAGAGGCTGAATTTCATTAAAAAAAAAAAAAAATCTCCAAGATGCCCTTTTTTGCTTATAATTAAAAAGTAGAAATTCTATGGATTTGAGATTTTTTTCTTCCTTTCTGATTAGCAGGTCACATCAGTTAGAGAATATTGTAAACAGTAAAACAATGAAATCAACAATGAACACAGGATCTCTGTATAAGGGACATATGCCTTTCCCAACTCAATTTCTTACTGCCTTCCAAGTAATACTAACAGTGTTCAGGTATTTTGTAAATTTATTTTGAGAATAACAACTAGCAAATAAGCACAACATAAAACCCACAGAAACTTGTAGAAAACTTGTAACTGGCTTTGCTTCACTTGGTTTCAAGCCATTTTATTCACCATGAGTTTTGCCTCTGTCTTTAGCATGATTTTAAACAAGAATATAGCTCTCTTATTCTGACTCATCATTTACTCTACAGAAAGATATTAAAGTTTCTGTGCATGCTAACCTGTAGAGCTGAGTGGGAACAAAAAGGATGAAATAGTTTATTTTATAAAAGAGAATGACTCTCTACTTACAAGCGCGTACACCATACACTCAATCAATACAGGGCTAAGGTACCAGGGACAGATCTTTCTTTTATGTTATTAATAGACTGACAATATTATAAACTCTTCTGTGAAATAAATGAAAGCTAAGAGGAAGAACAACGTGTACAGGATTTGGAGTTCAGAAGAGTATATGATCAAGACAAGCTGCCAGAATTACAGTTAACGTAATTTTGTTGCTTTAGAGTACTTAAATGCGTTTTCATCACTTGCACATTTGCTTTCTGATGCCAAGTTTGAACACTAATTAAGGAAATGAAAAGAATTAAACTGATTGCAACAAGTTAACAGCTTTACACCACGTGCAGATGAGAGTGGTCTTAAAATGTTAATTTCTACCAACAGGAACCAGGAATTCAACCATGCTCAACAATGACTCACTCTAGAGCTGCGCCTCAGTTTGCAACTTCTTCGCTCCTCTTTGAGGAATATTCTGAGAACGCCTGTTAGCATAAAATCGTGAGCAAGAAAGTCTTTGTAAAGAACATTTGTGCATGGTATGATGTAGGCCATGCTTCACAGTAGCCAAAACTCCTACAAATGCATGCATGCATGCATGAGAAGGATGATTAGCTAATCAATGTTCAGCTATTTTTTAAGGGCTATTCTGCATACTACACATCACAGCTGCTTTTTTTTTTTTATATATGTAAATAAACCACTCGTTTCTGGATGCCATGCTTCATTAACTTTGAAATTACTCTATTCCTGTATTTAATTTTTAGAGTCAGCTTTTTCAATGTTATCTTAAAATACACACAGGTTGCAACAGAAATGGATGATTCATGTATCATTTTATGTGGTCTCCCACAGTCACTTAGACAAAAGACTACATGGGAAACAAGAACTACTTTGAAGCAAAATGTAAATATTTTAATAGATGACTACTTATCATTTGTAGGAACCTCAAGCCTCCTAAAACACATAATGGATTTAATATACTCATCCTTCCTTTATGAACTTAGTGCTAATAAAATATATGGTAATGACTTATGAGAAGTGAAATCCTTGCTTATTTGCAGAATAGGTACATTGGAAAATGCCAGCTGCTCAACAATATAAAGCAACTCTGACCAATGTTTCTTCATGCTATTGTGATGCAAGAACCCTAAAAACTTTAAGTGAATGCACACTATTAAACATACCACAGATACTCTTCATTTTGACACTCACCTGAAGGATGTAAGAGAAAATTCCTCTAAGCATACACCTGGAGGTGCTACAACTCTTTCTTCAATGAGAGGCATGGAGACCAGATAGCTAGAATTTTTTTCCGAACATTTTTTGCATGTTCGATTGGGGCCGGGGGGGAAGTGAAAGAACAAGGAACTGCTATTAAAGTGACATAGGTAAGTTGGGGGAGTCTCTTCAAAGATGGTACTATAACCAATTCTACAGGTAAGATAGAAATCCCTTTTTCCAGCTCTTGATATTATAAAAAGATAGAATTTTGAAACCTGCAAAATTCAAACTCGAAAGAACAAATTCCTTACTTTTACTCTGATCTTATGTGAATGTACCTATTAAGAACACGTACTGAAAATATATTTCAAATAACTGCATGTTAAATCTTGATTCTTTTGGAATCAGAATGGCCTACAGGGAGACTGAGAGGCAAAACCAAATGTTGCCTACACATTCCCTTGCAAAATGGGGAGTATTTGACTATTTAATCCAGAAAAACAAATAGGTATGATTTCTTCCCTGACAGAACAACTTAAATACAAGCAAATACAGTAGTATATGTAGCGTTCCAAAAGCTTCTATCTCTATGTGGAGATACTGGAGTTCAGATTTTCTCTTTCCTTTTAACTGCAGTGCATTCTTTGACTGCCAAATGTACCCTCAAAACACAGTTAATTCTCTTATTCTGACATGTTGAAAACTTTTTAAGAACCAAAAGCAATATACAGATTTTTATCTGGATTCAAACCAATTGCATGATTCTTTAAATTTTCATTTGGTAAAGAATTTTTTTCTACAGTACCTCCGGATTTTTTCACTTTTTATGACACAAGCAGTATCTGTTCTGTTATTCAAACCTCACATTGTGAATGAAAAGTAATCCTGAGTTGCACCAAATATTGCAATTATTGCCAAAAATCCAACAATTTGAACATGCTGAGTAACTCAGTGTAATGCAATCCCTGTTAAAGTCAAGGACAAGCAATTTCCACATTTTTCTCCTTCACAGTCAACTCTGGACCAATCAAGTCAGTCATCACCGACGAGGAGGATTAGCATCTCACCACCACCATATTGGTTCCCACTCCTTAGCTTACAAAAGACATCAAAGAACAACCACGTAAATCCTGGAAATCTTGTTGCTCCAATTCTACCATACTCTTAAGATGTCATGAAAGGCAGCACAATTAGAAAGACAGTCTCTGTCAAAACAAAGTTACAGATTTTAACCCAGCTACTGGAAAAATGGTAGGATCTAATACCACCAGCTACAGTAGGTCCCTCTGCTCCATTATCATTATAAAAGATCCCACTTAAGAAAAATAGGATCCTTTCCATTCCCAGAATTAAGACTCCTCTGACTGACTTTATGCTCTCATTATATATTAAGTAGGCCTGTGTCCATTTGATTGATTTAATGAAGGCCTATCATGGCTGGTCAGCAGCTGGCCAGGCCTTGACAGCAAAGCTGCTGTGCATTTCAGAAGATGGGGGTGGGGGGTGAGGGAAAGATAATTTTAAAAATCTCCCTCCCACCTCCAGTAATATAACAATTTGCAGTTCTAAAACAAAAGGTCCACTGAGAATATTCTGGCAGAGGATGGACAGAAGCTATTTTGACCTTGATTAATAAACGAGAAACTCTATAAAATATAAATGCAAAATTTGAGTAATTCAACATTTTTAGTCAAATAAACGCACGGCAATATCATTCACTTGTCGATTCTCTCTGCAACCAGTATTACTGCCTTTCTAAGGGAAAAGAAAAAAGAAATTACGATAAATTCCCCAACTGCTCTCTAATTGTAATATCTAGCATGGCCCACAATTAGAGTATGTTGAATGAGGAATTTGATTTAATGGGCCGGAATGACAGTTCAGCTCTGACATAATCTAAAAAGATTAATATTTATCCTCTGCTACATAGCTTCAGTATGAAGATGCTCACCTTATTTTTACATGCCTACCTGTCACCTGGAAATAACAGATTCTACAGCT
>NW_009225244.1:30663-55890 GCF_000690835.1 Fulmarus glacialis
CATCTACCTGAATCCTTTGCTTCACTGCTCTACATTTAGATCATTCTTTAAAAATAACCTCTGTTTCTTTTACAAGAATGCCTTTTTTTCTTTTTTTTTTTTTTTTAAACCACCAAGCTCCCCCCTCCCCCTTCTTTGTTTGAAACACACAGCACTTTTATGCAATAGCCATGAAAAATGATATTAAAAATGGATACTAGAAAACGAATACAGCAATCCTCGATTTTTAGTGACTGATATTCTGCAATTTTAACCAACGTTAATACAAACAGACCAATACAGACTGCAACAGTTCACACCCTGCAAAATGTGGCCTATTCAGTCCTTTTCACTGCAAACAGAGGAAAAAACCCAGAGGATTTTATATTCTGCACACATTTATCCTTATATTTATCTAATCACACCATTATTCTCATACAGACATCTACCCCATTTTCGAGAGCACTGTTATCAAGGCATAAAATTAACACCTAAAAATAGATTCTTATGTCTTTTTTTACCTGGAAAGATCTACCCTGGCTGCATGCTCCACCAGACAGTTCCCAGATCAGAAATCTAAGTCAAATCCGCGTTCTTAACAACCACGTTAACATTACAGATTAAAACACAGAATCCTTACCTAGGAGCTGCATTCTTTCAAATGTAAAATGGTTTTACTTCCTTTCTATCTAATCTGCCCACTGCCTGGACATATTTCAGCCTGACTTCCAAATATTTGCTGGCTTTCTCTCTCCCTGCACGGCATCCGCAGTTATACGGCATTACTTACATTCTCTTCCATATAAAAAAAAATTAAAAAAAATCAGACATTACATGAAAGGCAAAGAAAAGAGACAGCCCATTTCAAAACATCTGGCAAGCCTCCCCTGGCCGGCGGCCAAGCCTCCGCGCCAGCGCCCGCTCCCCCCCCGCGCATGCGCACTGCCAACCAACAGTCGGTTGCCGTGGCAACGCTGTAGGCCGCCTCCAAGTATGAACGGCCATTCTGTGTTCGGGCTGACAAAACCGCCCGCTGCAGGGGAAGCGAAGGGGAAACGGTGTTTGACCTTCCTCAGAAGACAAACTTCACTCGATTTTTTTTTTTTTTCTGTATAAAGAAAGGAATGCTTCCGAGCGTATTGTGAAAATCGCATCACGAGAAAAAAACCCAAACAAATCCCACAAGCAACTCCCACCCCCCCCGCCCCTCCTTCTAAATATAACATGAAGGTTAAAAACAGGTAGCAGAAATAAAAGGAAATTCTGTAAATACGTTTTTGATGACATGAAGAAACCGGCTAACTTTGTGGAAAAGGAGCCACTCAAAATATTCCAATGCAGGAAAACATTTTACCATAAATATTAGACAGAAAGTCCATCCACGTCGTACCGTATGATTCTATGTTTCCCAACCGGCAATACTGGTGTTAAGAAAAACCTAACACTTACAAAGGTAAGTCCTGTACTGCTGTTAAATAGTGTCTCAGGCACCAAATAGCTTCAAGAGGCACTGTGCGTTAGCTCACACTTTCAGTCAGCCTACTTGCTTTTGCTTTATGGTTTGTCTTTTTTTAATGAAACTACTGTTTTCAGAAACAAGTTACTTTTTATATAAGCTACATATAAAGTACAAAAGAAAAATACAAAGTTACTTTTATTTAAGGTTGGATTACTACTATTAGGCTCAGCATCAATTTTTTTGGTTGCGTCTCTCCTTGTGACCCAGATTCTTTCTATCACTCTTCTCTGCCTTGAATTCTTAATTTCTGAGATTTGTCTCCAATTTCAGCACTGGATAACAGGAGGCAATCTGCCACTGCTCACAAATCCCAATAAAGACAGCTGTAGCAAAGGGAAGATGAACAGGTCTGAAAAGACACTGAAGTGAGTAAGCTACATCTGAGAGCAAAATATTGGAAAGTGCAGGATCTTCAGGCATGCAAGTTACTCAATTATCATCTAGAACGACCGAAATAGCCCAGACTTACCACTACTTCTTCGGTTTTCTCTTCTGTTTTTTCTTCCTCTTCATCAGTTTCTGCAGCAGCTCCATCTTCCTCATCACTGCTAGAGGACTCCAGAATTTCACTTATGTCCATTTTCCAGTTCCGAGGAACACCCTTTGTGTTGAGAAACGTGCTTGCCTCCTGTAGCCCTAGAGAAGAAAGGGCCCCGGTTTTACCTCATCCGCAGTATTCACAGTCACAAAGCATTTTTAATTTCCTTTTCACCTTCTCGTAAATTACAATGCCAACTTAAACCAAAAATGGAAATAAGTGATAAAACAGATACTTCAGCTTTAAACATTCACTCTACACACTTTACATTTCGAGAGCGTCAAATTTTAAAAATCGAGTATCCGTAACTTGTGGAGTTTAGAATTGAGAACATCCATCCCACACACAGCATCCAGTTGTTTTCTAGGCATAAGTCCCCATGAACACTACAAAGATTTACGCCTATGTATGTGAACAGTACCAAAGATAACCACCTATACTTATCCACTATGTTCTATGCAACTGTGAACTGTTCTGTTTCTATATGAGAGAGACAAATAATGTAATAAAGCTATTTAAAAAAAGCAAACCCATCAGTTAGATCAAGTACCAGGACTTACTTTGTTCTTTTCAAAATATCTTCATGTCTGAAACTTTAGATTGCAAAAAAAATGCAAATGTTTTGTTTAAGAGCACTGCCTAAAGAGATGTTACATTAACATTGGGAACAGAGGTAAAATACGCTAATGAATAAGGGAGTGACGGGTTGGGGAGAAGTCACACTTGTACAATGGGAATACCTCAAATTCTTTTCCCTGAAGAGGTGCTCCGAGGGGGAAAACAACAAAGCAAAACAAACTCAGGTAATCCCAAAACATGCCCCCCAGATACAATAAAAAACTTTAATACAGAGGCATCAGAAGAATACCCAAAAGAGGGACATACTGCAATGAACCATTCACAGTGTTGCTGGAGTAGAAAAGGCACCAGTTTTTAACAGCTGCTGATAAAGTAACCTCCAGAAAGTTGTCTAAACTCTTTTTGAAACGATTAGTACCTTTGGTTTCACAATATTCCCCCATGGCAATGAATGTCACAACCCAATTGCGTTCTGCACGAAAAAAAATCCCTTTCTCCAATTTATCTTAAACTTGGCATCACATCATTTTCTTGGCTGTTCTAAAGTTCTTGTACTGTGAAATAGTTATTAAGAAGAAAGCGTATGTGAAAACATTAAGAATTACACGAAGCAATCAAAACCGCCTCAAGCTCTCATTTGTGAGTATCATGTTAAATCTTTACTTGTTAAGGAGCTGTTCCACACCTTTACTCAAACCAGAGGAACTGTTGTTGTTGACTGGGGTTTTTTTGTCGTCTTTTTTTTTTTTTTTTAATTTTTAATAAATACATTTTAAATATTTCTCCTTAACAAATTTTGTGTTTTGAGGTCTGACTGGGAGAAGTAACACTAAAAGTTTAAGAATTATTTACATCAAAGTCAGAATCTGGCCTTTTACAAGCTCACTAAAAAGACGGATTATTGTAGTCACGACATCCATCCATCCAGAAAGCAAGTTCTGCAATTACTTTTAAATAAAACATAAATCACAGGCAGGCTGTTCTGATGAAGTTTGTATCTTGCTGTCTGGGTATTTTTAATATAAAGACAAAGAGTTTTGAGCAATACCATAGAACTTTGGTTTTAGGAGAGGTAGCTATATACTCCATTGTTCAATGACATTTCAGATACTCTACCTGGAAAATACTCTATTCACCTTCCATGAATTTGGAGTGGATCAAAAGAAGGAAATAAAAATCAAATAAACAACACTTCTACTAATAATAAGGCAGCTATATCCAAAGTTTCTCTAATTTATCACATTTCAAATTGTTTGCAAAATATCAAAGAGCAATTATCAGAAATCAACAGGCCATCATTTATCTGCAAAAGTTAAAAGTACTATTGCACCAGATTACTTTTTTGAACACCTAGAGTTTATTCTAATTTACCTTTTTTAGGAGAGGACTCAGATTTTGGTAAGTTTTGAACATCTAGTTCTTTTATGTCTTTTCTTGCTACTGAATAACTGAAAAAGAATAAGGTTCTGTTATTTTTAAATCACAGTAAAGCAAGCATGTGGCTTAGAAAAAGAGCAATTTCTAAAATTTTCAAGATTTATCATTTCAAGGTTCTTTCTAACAACTGAATGCATACGGCATTTGTTATTGTAGGTCTTAATATAAGATTCAAAACCAGAGTAAGTTCCCAATCTTTCTTTGAAATTCAGATACTAAAAGAACCCTTGTAATTAAATAATTAAGAAGTTTGTAGAGCTTCTTTAACCTGCACAAATTTGCAAAGGTAAAATACTCTACATAAGCAAAAAACATTTTCTAAATTCGAAATATTCACATCAATCAATAGTTGCTACCCAAAACAGCAATCTAGCTAAGAAGAAAGAAACAAGCCCTGTATTTGCAAAATGCATTTCTACTAGCACAGAACAGTGAAGCCAAATGCACATATCTCCATTGATAAATAGTTGATTTTTATTTTTAAATTACAAAAGTGTGCTCACAGCAAAATATATGGAAGTTCCTCTGTTCTGAAGTTATACTGAATATTCAGTTACTGAATTACTTCAATAGAAATGCTAACCAACCTGCAAGGAAAGCCTTACAAGTTAGTTATTGTAATAAGATTTTTTTTTTTTCCTTCTTTCATTATTTCAGAAAAACTGGAGTAAAACCTCAGGAATTGGAGGCCGCCATTTTCTGAAGTTAAAGCCATAATACTATTGGGGGGGGGAACAGAGCAAGTCTGCATGCTTTTCCAATAACATTCTACCTTCAGTATATAAAGAACCAGACTTAGCTAGAAGGTTGATGATACATGTCTACATTAAGAGGCCAAAATGAATTAAGTCTTCAGTTACTTGAAATACATTTCAGTAATCGAGTACTTGCATCCTACTCATAATCATGGCTATTAAAAATCACAAATTGTTCACTTTGAAAGAGAGAGAAAGAGGGGTGACAGCTAGACTTTGGCAAGGAGTTTTTAGTGACAATATTTTGAGACAGATGCGTTAGAAGTAAGGATGAAGAGAAATAAAGGGAAACAGCTTTAAAAAACAGTCTTCGTATTCTTTTGAATATATTATTCCTTAAGTAAGACACACATCTCTCTCTCCCCTCTCCCCTTCCCCCTTTTAAGGGAGGACCTTTATTTTCGCAGGAATCTTAATCTGTAAAAATTTTAATTAAACAGTTATTTTACAATTACTTTTTTTTATTAAAAAAGTAGATTAAACACTTTTAAACTTTGCTATTTAAACAGCCATGGACATCCGGCACAGGAAGTAACGAGTCAATCAGATATCCAAACTACTACAACAGACACCCATAAAGACGTAATAATTAAGACATTAAGGGAAATAATTAGAACCAAATCTCACACTTCAAAGAACAGGAATCATCTAAAGTGTGAACACCTGTTTTTTTCGAAGTTGTTGATTTTTTTTAAAATGAAGAAACACCAGAAACTTTACTAATCCAATGAACTCCACCTGTACACACAATGTAAAGGTGGGCAAGTAAGTACAGAAGAGGTTAGCTGGAAATGGACTATGAATGACAAATGTGTACAACCAACAATACACAAGATTGTACCCTTTCCTTTTGGAAGAAATAATGTCTTCAAAAGCAATATGTAATTAGTTCTGCATTTTTCTCCCATATACATCTAATGAAAGTAAGCTGTTACTTACAATTTAGAATCTGCAAAGGATCGAACTAAACACTGGTCCTTTTTCACTGTGACGTCATCATTACAGCTGGGAGACACAACCTGAAGTTTCAAATAAAACACTTTCTTTAAGCAAAAAAAAAAAAAAAAAAAAAAAAGCTGATCTTGAAAGGACAGAAAGATGGACAGCAGGAAAACTGCTGTTTTCCTGTTTCTTCTATTACAATTTCCAGTTCTGAGAAGAGAAACCTACTCCAATTTTATATTACCAAGGCCAACAATGACAAATTTCAAGAAGCAGTTTACCTCAAACTTTTAACTTTACCTGTTATGTACAAGCCAGAAAAGTTTTCAATTTAATTTGTAAACTCAAAAACTACTCTACTGGAGTGACATCATGGGATCCTGTTTATTCACTCTGCTTTCTTACTCTTGTTCATACAAAACCTGTTTAAAGCATCTATTTAAAAAGTCACAGACCCACTTATTTGATACCAGCTTCTGATCTTTGGCATTCAAACTGAGAGGTAAGTAGGTTTTTTTTTTTTGAGGTGTGGATAATATAAGGCAGCGTGGAATTCAGTGCATCCTTCCACAGCAGTATCATCTCTAAAGTCTAAAAAGGTGACAAAAATGCACTTGCAGTATTTGTACTACCACAAACAGAACAAGTTTACACTTTGCTCTAGACCATATACAGACAGAAAATGTCAAATGCAGATGAACTTCTGGATCTACCAGGACTCAGTGGAAGCTGTGCCACCCCATTCAGATGAGTCAGAATTTTACCCCGAAAATCAAGATAAGACATTCCTGTTTCTCGGGTAGCACAGAACAGAACAGGTACATGGCCTCCAGTAACTTAATTCCCTAGTTAGAACCATGTTAAGTTAAAATCTGCTGTTACTAAAGGGATATACAACAATCAGAACTTGTACAACAATACCACATTTCACATTTTAAACTGAGATACATACAGCTGGATAAGTCAGTGTCAACTATTCACCCTACATTACACCAGAATCTTCTTTCAAGGAAGGGAAGACAACTGGCCTGTGTAGTTAGTTACCTTTTGATCCTGGATTCACGCAGGGAAATAAAATGTTAAACTAAATTAGAAGATTGTAACAGCTGAGCTCATTCCAGCTAACCATGAAGACTCAAAATAAAGGACTACAGAATATACAGTTAAGTAAATAAAATCTGCAAAAATTAGTGAACCAAACCTGCATGTTTAATGCCCTTAATAATTTTTTTTTTTAAACAAACACGTCTCTGATGGATGACAGAAGATGCGCATTCAGCTTGTCTGACAATACCAAAAAGTTTACTAAAGAAAGCAACTTTTAATATGCATCCGTAAACTTTTCTGTGTGTATAAAGAATCTGCAAAGTGTCTACCTTTACAGTAGAAGTCTACCTGTACCTGAATTTACTTCATATATATTTATTACCAGCAATGGCAATGAACAGCTATATCCTACATTGACAGTCAAATAAAAATAATAACAAACCTCTACTGCTAGAGTAGCTGGCCATTTACATAAATGCAAGCATGAAAGGAACTAGCATTTCATAAAATTGAAAGTCTAAGGAAAAAGGCAATCATTAAATACAAAAAGAGAAAAACTTCACTGCAATTAAAATTCATAAATCTAGTTGCTTTTAAATTGCCTGGGAGTACAAGTCCTAACATACCTTATTTTTAGAAGAAAAATAATGTTACATACCAATCATTTTATGTGCAGTTCTGAAAGACTTAAGAGCCATAAAACTGTAACTTATACATAAACGTTAATCTTTGCTCTCCTACTCTTAACAGATACTGTAGGATATTTGTATTTTTAGCAAATATGGGCAGCAGAGCTTAGCCTGACTACATTCACAACTTTGCTGTAAAAGTTGTGAAGTTTGCAAACCATCCTACCCAGGAAAACCACTATATGAACAACGTAACAAGTCAGATGACACTCTTGTCTAAAAAGATTTTAGTAGTATGACACTAGAGATGTCAATGTCTTAAGCAACTTACCAAAGCTGGATACCAGTCTGCCTTCTCAGAATTACAAGTCACACTCACAACTTTGCCAAGCAATTCATCATTGAGACGTCTTTTATCTTCATCCTCCTCTTCACTACTTTCTTCCTCCTTTTCATCTTCAGTACTAAATCATTAACACATACAGTATTTTAAAGTTTTCATCTGAAGTTAATATTTGAAAGCAAATACAGCTTACAACCAGATCTTTCTCCCTGTTCTGCAAAGCTTCAAAAACAAAATTGAGAGCTGAAATTGCTTGAAACACACTTAAATATTAAGTGCACTTACTTAGTAAGAGGAATTTTGTAGAAATTCTTTCCAAGTAGCAGTATTTTACAACAGCATCATGTTGGAATTGGAGGCATGAATCAGGATTTGATTGTGCATAGACATGAAACAAAGAGAAATGGTCTCTACCCCAGAAATTTAAAAGCACCTTTTTTCCTACTTTATGCAGTATAAAGAAGGTTGAAATTCCTACATTTCCTCACACATTAGTTCCTATTATAGGAAAGAAGCATAAACATTCTTAAGGCTACTATGAGCAAAAAACCCATCAATTTCATAATACTGCTAACATGAACATGTCAGCATGAACTGAATTACTTAAGCCCATAAGCTGTGTACACAGCTCACATGATAGAGCATTCAGACCATTACAGCTTCCATGGTACTACTTCAGTTTTAGCAAAGGACGCTAAAGGAAAGGAAAGCAACAGAGCACTATCAAAACTCACACAGGAAGAGATGATCTTCTTCCTCTATTAGACTTCTTCGCAATAACTGGAGTTCCAAAGTGCTCTGGATTGGTTAGTGGCAGTTGATCAAGCGTCTACAGGGAAAAAGAGGAAACATAATTAGTTTGCAATTTCTTCTTATTATAAAAAACCTATAAATTAACTACTTAGTTTTCATTGCATGTCCATCATTGTCTTACCTCACTTTCTGCAAAGTGCCTTTCTCCCTTCAAGCATAACGAAGTTCGTCTCAAGGTCCTTTCATCACCATCATCAAAAACTAGTATGAAGCCAAGAAAACACATCGGCACAAGATGATCAGATCTCTTTCCCAAGCTGGCAAAACAAGTCTACTATTTATCTCACAATTTAGAATATTCTCTAAGACATGACTTCCGAGACCTCCATTTAAACGTTACTTTTGTTCACAAGCAAAATGGAGGGTGGTATTCAAGATCCAGTCTAAGAACAGATAACGTTTTCACACGGAGATTTAAGCCAGTATAAAGTAAGGCTTTTGGATGCAATAGTCTCAGTCTAATTTAGACATTCTTCTTATCAATACACCGCACATTTCAAATCATAGCTACTGGCTGCACATCAGTTACTATTATCTAACAATCTTAGAGTTTTGTTTGGTTTTGGGGTTTTTTTGACCCTATCCATTTATTCCTTACTTATGCTACCTTTTAATCCTCTCTCTTGCTACAAACAATCCCACAAAAAGACAAATAAATGGAAAGAAAAACAAGTGTATGATAGTTTTTGCTACACTATCAACACTGTGCTACCAACAGACTGGGAGTACTGGAAACTTGCAACTGTAAGTCTGACCACTTTATAAAGAATACTTAGTAGACATCCTGTTGTCTTAAAACTCATGTATAAGTGACAAGGAAGTTTCATCCATTTCCATCAATACACAGCAGAGGACGGCTAGAATGTTATAAGGCTATTGCAAGCTTCGCCTGAGAAAGATCTACTCTTTAGGCAGTTTAAATAAAACCTTTTCATGAAAACTTCCTTGAAGAGAAGGAAAGAAAAGTTACTAGTTCCCCCCGCACTGGTTCAGATCCTGCTGTCTGAGCCACGTGAACAGGCCCTTTTCAAAGAGCAGAGACCAGGTGGCTGCAGTCTGGCATTCCAGTAAGGTAAAAGTTTATTTGTATGGGTCAAAGTGCAGAATACTACCCTATATTTAAACTACTTGAAACACACTTTGACCAGTAGTGAACTTAAAAAAAAAAAGTTTGAAGAGTGTTGTGCATATTGGTATGATATTTTTGGCATACTTCTATTAAAAAAAAAAAAATCTCTTGAGCTAGCATGAATATCAAATACATGTGTATTGTTAGCAAAAACACAGATTGGTTGCAGCAAGAAAAGCACTTATTTGTCAAATAATTAAATGGAACAGTCACATTCTCATAACCTTAGATTAAAACCACAGACTGCAATAATAACTATAAAAAAAGGTATGAATACAAATTTAATTAAGCTTGATAAGATAAGCTTTAAGGTTCCTCCATCTTTACAATAGAGATACTGCTGTGGTATGCGCCACTACTGAATTATCTTAATGGCTTATAATACTTGTACACACAAAGCAACTAACTTTTCCCCTTCTAAAAACCTAGTATTGTAAGGACGGCAGATACTTATATGCTTAATTAGCTATAGTAGTTAGTAATATTTTCAGAAATTTTAAAATATAAATACCAGTAAGACCCATCAACTCCAACGTCAGTATGCTACTCTCAAAATCTTCTAGTTTAGCTTACAGCTCAGGGAAGCCACCGCTGCGACACTTTGCACTAACTGGGAAAACAAAGTATGAGCTCCTTGCCTCTGCATCACTAACTCAGCATCGGTACCCACTGATCAGCTAAGTGCAAAGACCAGAGTGCTCGAAATAATTCTGAAGTTCAGTGTTGTCACAGGTTTACATTAATAAAATAAAAAATATCCGTGCCACCCTTTTGAAGTTTAAGTTTCATTAACCACTCCAAATGTGTCACTCACCAGCTCTCTCTGTAGACTTTGATAACAATATTTCATTGGCGTATTTTTAAGTTTTAGGGTGGTTTGGCTGGTTGGTTTTTTTTTTTGTTTTTTAAATGTTCTGTGCACCCTACAGTGTGGGCCATTTCTCACCACTCTGAAGAGACTTAAAAGCAGATTACCATCATTATCCTTTGCCAAACACATTCAGAACTAAAGTCAAAGTACTAATTTTTCACAAATAATAATTTTAGGGGACAAATGGCTGGTGATTGGCAACAGGTAACTTTACTGAAAAAAGCAAACAAAATCTCATACTTGACAGTAAATAAAAAAAAAAATCAGTGTAGTTTATCTCCAATTTTGGAAGCTCTACCTATTCAATTAAAACTAGTATAGTAGAGGAAGAAATCAAGCAAACCATTCATAAACCAGATGACATATACCCTTTTTTCATCCCTAAAAGATAAAATCTTATAAACAGTGTTGAGTAAAATACATTAGTAAAACATACTAAACTCTACTTAAATTAGGACACATAAGGAAATTATGACAATTAAGAACTGTGTGAGATATTCTGCCTTCCTCAATTACAACAAACATGCAAGTTAACTTCGAACTTTGAAAGTCACATAATTAGATACTCTCGACCAATATGAAGCAATTATAGATTGCAAAAAGTAATTGCAATTGCAGAAGTGTCAACTTCATAAATTTATACTTCACTTCCATGAACAAAACAACATGGAAGAAAAAATAATTAATGTTGAATAATTAAGTTTTCCTAATCACCCCTCAGACCTAGAGACAATGAAAGTGTGAGTAAGCTTTCAGAGCTTGGCAGTCATGCTTTCAGTCCTATTCCCAGTTTCATATCTGAATGAAGACAAGTCTATGCCATGCTTCAAAAGCAGCCCTCTTCCTACAAGTCTTTTTCTGCCATTTCTCTCTGTTTTCTCTAGTTGAAGGTACAGAAGTGGCCTGTTCTACAGAAGCTGCTTGTCCCTTGCCATACAGGGAAAAAGTGCTAGGCCACTCTACATTTTCCAAAACTGAAACAGGTAGACTACAAAAAAGAAAACAAAAAAAGCCCCTTCTGAAACCCCTCTCCCGCCCCTAAAAGGAAAGCCACTCTTCCCAAAAGGATAGAGTACTTTCTTTCATACAAGAGGCAATTATCACACAACTTCAGGAAAGGAAGGTGGAGAAGCACGAATTCTCAGACCTCCTTCTTCAACTGCAGCCAAGGAATGAAACTGTTATGTTATTACAACTGTTAAATGAAAGTGTAGAAAAATATCTCTGTTCAGCAGCCATGTGAGAGTGTCCTGCCTGGGGCAAAGGAAATGCACGGCGGAGTGTAATAGTGCATGATTCTTTCAAAGTAATCAAGTCCAATATTTTCCATTTTACCTTGGTAATTTTCTTCCAGGACTGAAGTTTCTCACCCCTCATTCAGGTTAAAAGAATGGACACAGTCAAGATACCCAGTCCCTGAGAGTCTCACATAAATATGTGTAAATACATATATACACACACAAATGATAAAACAAGAAAATTTTTATCAAGTCTGTATGTGGTTATCCCTACAGACATCACCTGCTCAGTACAGAAAATGCTTTTAGACAATTACAACAGAATTCTCAATAACAAAAACTAAGTGGTGTTATATAGAAGGAAATAGCATAGCATTATCATTACTTAAAAAGACTTTGCCTTTTTTAAATGATAAATAGAAAAATGACAGTTACATTTAATTTTCTGTCTTGATGGGGACCAGTAGGGGCAAAGGTAGAAGGACCATGAGGGGCAGAAACAGAAGGCACTAATATTTTTGGTCTTTCAAAGTAATTTATTTGCTTCAAGGGTAAACCGAAACTTTCTTTGACCATGTATGAGTTTTTAGATATGTAAGAAATTCTCTGCTCATTCTGCGAGGATTTGTTGTGGACATGTGCAACAGCACCTGCAACTGACAGCATAGCTGCACAACTCAGCGAAACATCACCTTTGCAGAACAACAAAGTATGTAACAGAACAGCATAAAGAAAGATTTCCTTAGCTAAATTAGTGATCACTTCATAAAGTGTCAATGGAAAAAGAATAGCACCATTTGTCATACAAAAATATCAATTATTTGAATTACTAAAGTGTGGTAAGTAAGAAGTTTCTCAAACTAATCACACTGCACGAAATATTTTGTAATTGTAGCTACTTCAACTTGCTTCTCTTCTAGGCAAAATACTTGTTTGTGCCTCACTGAAAGGCTAATCAGAAACACATATTGATAGTCTCAGAACCTTAAAAAATATATACCATTCTTGAAGTAAGTAGGCCTTGTGGTTTCCATCTCACTTTTAAGAAAAATCTACTTCACCAAAAGTAATGCTCATATTACTGCCACCCTATGCATGATTTTTTACTACTAGTCCTAGAGCCATTAAGAGAATGTCTTTTCAATGTACAGTATCATATATTAAGAAATTCATAAATATAAGCAGCAGGGCAGATGGCACGTTTTTTGGCTATGCAATACTTTGATACTATGATAGCAGTCATGTCAGAAGAACTTAATACACTCTTAGAACATGCTCTAAGCTGCAAATTCATTCCTCTTTTTAACCTCATCCAGAAGTAAGACAGTTTAACTCCAGCTAAAATGCCTAGTACTAACAGACAGACAAATTAAAAACTGTTAAATTAATGCTGAACAACTTCTATTAATTACTTTATCTTTCCTTAAATAGGTTATTGTTACAACTCCAAATTCTCCAACAGCAAAAATTCTAGAGGTTGTATTCCATAAGAAAGAATTTACTGAGCAGTATCAGTTGTGTTAAGGGGGGGAAGGAAACAGAAACAGAAGAGAGGGAGGTATCTCCCCATACACATGTAATGTAGTCATCAAAATACGTGTTTACAGTGCCACTATATTTATCTTAGAAGAGGAACTTACAATCCCGTCCTTCCAAAGAAACAAGTATGAAAAAGCAGAAACCCTTTAAGTACTACTATTGCCTAATCTTGTAGTGGGCATGTACTTGTTGGGGAACCAGGGTGCACCAGCCGGCTCCTTCAGTAAATACTTCTGGAAAGAGAATGATACTTACTGGCCAGGAACCTATATACTACTATTTAAGAGTCAATATAACAAAGTAGGAATGACAGACAGAAAAGCAATGTTTCTGCTGGCCAGAGGCCTTTCTTCCAAATGTGTTGCTTAATGACGAACACTGACAGAAGGGGAAAAAAGATGAGTAAGCAGGACAACCTGGAGGAACAGTCTATGCTATAATGCTTGTCTAGTCCCAAGAACTGAGTTCAATATGCTCCATAGAGAACATATTTAAACAGTGGAAATAAAGCGGAAATTTTCAGAATTTCACTGCATCCCAACCTTGTTGATAACAGTAACAGGAAAGAAACAGAATTGATTTTTTTTTTCCTGTTTGAGGAAGCCTAGGCAAGCCAAAGCTATAACAGAAAAAGAAAAACAAAGCTTCCCAGTGGGAATCAATGCAATACATCCCAAAAGTTAGAAAAAAATTCTCTTGATTAAAAGCCGAGTACCTCAAAAATGCATTAAACAGTGCAACTTTCAACTCACTATTGATGAGCAGGTATCTTCCATTCCCTGTCTGTAGCAGGCCCATATATGCCATTAACAAAAATAATACTAAACCTGTCCTCACAAAAACGCTGTCTCAACATCAGTTCTCATTTATTTATATAAGAAATATTAACAAGTCGACCAATCAAAATCATTTCTAGGAACTGTGAAGAAAATTGCCACAAAATATTGCAGATCAGTTTAACTAAATCTTGCTTTATAAATACCCCTAAGATTTTAAAAATAATAAAAAAGTAAGAAAAAGGAGAACATAGCAGGACGCTAGCGATAACATCCTCGTAATAGTTACAATATTACTTATACACAGAGCAATCAGTGTTACCAGAACAAGGCAGTCCTGTAACAGACAAGTGAATAGGAAAAACAACCCTCAAGGCTGCATCTGCTTGCTAACTTCAAATCCAACAAATTATGTTACTGTTTCTGCCCAAAGGAGGAGAGATACTATACTGCATAGCAAGTAAACCTTTTTTCTCGTTCTCATCCTGTTTCAGAAACTCTTAAATCTACCGAGACAATGAAACTACGTACCAACAAGTAAAAACTGATCCAATGTCACTATGCACGCTTAATTATTTTCACTAGCTGCCTGACAAAGTAGTAGTTTGTGAACTACCAGAGATGCTATCTATGACTGTCTCAATGCATGTGGGCAAGTTTTGCAGATTTTTGTTTTTCAGCTGTGGAAACAATATAGAAAGTCATGCAATACTTGTTGAATGACCTTGTAGACAAGGACTGTACTACATTACTGTGAGAGGGCTTAAGAGCAAGACACTGCAGTGTATTGTGCTACTGGAGAAACTACAGAACTCAGTTTTTTTAAAAGAATCATTTTAAACGAGCTTCAGTTCCTCTACAGAAATGTATATGAAATATCACTGAAAACACAGAAGTGTGACCTTTGAGTCTACTCATAGAAGACTATCACCTTACAAACAAAACCCTACTGTCTGAAACTGCTTTTTCTGAGATGTTACAGTAATCTTACTATCGTTACATTTAAAGAGATTAGAGAAAAAAATTCTACCTCCTTGCTTTCCCTACAGTATTGTTTGCACACAATTTTTTTTTTCTTTTTTAAACACTCAGTCCACTTTGTAACAAAGGTGGTTTTATAACCAGAGGCTCTATCCAGTTGATTTGTAACAAGGTTCACTTAACATCCTTTTTCACCATCACATCTGCTCCTCTACCTGCCCATTGCCTAAACACGCTTAAGTGCAAAATGCGGTGCTATTCTTTTCTTTCTAGATTCTCCAGAAAGCAACCAAGGCAGCTATTGCACAGTTTCTATGTGCCACAGGTGCACTTAAACAACGATATGACCCATGGAAGGACTCCAGGCAAATTCAGGGCTTCCTCAAAATCCAGCCAAGCAACATTTTGAAGACAAAAAGAACAAATTTATGGTGGGTCAGGGTGGTATAGAGCACCAGCAAAGTGGGGGCAACTGGACAGCTCCCCTGCCACACTTGTGCTTTTGGATTCCTGGATGACACATGCACAGCCAGAAGATGAAGTGATGCTTCTGGGATGTGGAACTCAACAGGATGCTGGGAATAATTGGTCAAACCAGCCACACAAACGTGACTAGTGCCTTGCACGTACTACAAAATGTGTGCTGTTGAAATTATAAAAAGGCAAACCGACAACCCTCTGGCATGGATGAAACCAACTGACTGTGGTGGCACTGATAGCTTTTATCACCCTTCATAGGGTGATAAGACATATTAGGAATAAGACATGTTAGGAGCTTAAAGTTGTAGTGGAGCCAGGACCAAGTCCATTTTTCCTGTTACCACAGATATCTCCACACTGCATCAGAAGAGGAAAACTTTTTTTACATTGGAAAATGTGGCTATAAATAGCTCCTGTTAGCAACCCTGCTCCTGAAAGTCCTAGGACATGGCCGTTAGTTCATTTTCTGGTAAACATTCTCAGAATTATGAACTGGAATTTTCAAAATCCATGCAACATGACAGAAGACTAGAACCAAATACTTAATACCTTTTGTTTTTATCACCTGCCCTCCTAAATGCGGTACCCCAGAGTGATGCAGCTGGTGGCTGAGACTATACTTCATTTCTAGAAGAACTCAAGTGGACTACCCAAAACTTCACTTGCACAATGACGAGCAGTCAGGTACCTAACTCCCCCCAGCACACACTCAGTCAGCATTCCCTGCAAACTGCCACAGTGACTACATGAGAGGAGGAAGTCACCACCACGTGAGGCCGGTGAGCAGCACAAGCAGAGGTATGGGGCTCACAGAGGTGTCTCAGAAGTGGTGTCTGGCTTACAGCGCAGCCGAAGTTGGGCCATGTCAATGTACAACACCGTACTAGTGCCAAAAAGGAAAAACTGTTGGCTTTGCAGACTCATAGTGTTGAACAGGATGAGAAAAATAAATTCTTTACTATTTATGTTAAAGTATTCTGCCATTTCATGATAACTTTTAAGAGATATGTCTTCTCTTACATAAAAGTACTAGATGAAGCTTGAAAGCCATAATTCTCAAAAAATAAAGATTCACACTCCCTTTCACTTTAAACGGTATATAAAGCCCTACTGTTGACAGCAAGGTCTGCTAGAAACTGCAAATGCCTCTGACTGTTTTAGCTTTTTCCTCCCTATTTCCTACTCATTTCAGAGGAAAAATTACTGAAAGTTAATACGTTTTCTCTTTGTCTCTTTAGAAGAACTTTTCCACGATTTTACCTAGCAAAATACAAGGCACAAGGCTCAATGTATTTGATCTGTTTTTTTCTTTTGTTTAAAGTTGTAGATATGGTTAAATCACATACACGTAGCGAGATCTAAGCACATACAGATTATTGACCTGAGTTTTGTCAAAAGAGAGATGACACTTCTGGGGCTATAAAAAAGGCCACTCTAACAGCAACTCTTCGGATGCTTGCTCAATCGAAATACTGTTTCTCACTTTTATATAGACATCACATCGCTTCTAGTTCTGTATAGAAGTGATGCAAAAGTGCTTCCTTAAAGAACATATACATAAGGATTCCTGTTTTCTGAAATTCTGGAAATTCTTGTAAGATTCTAGTGAGAATGTGAAAGAAGGAAAATACAACTATGCACTTTGTAAGATGTGGTATGAGTTGTGGTTTCTCTTTTTTTCAGTCATTTCAGACATTATTTTAGTATTTACCTGAAGCATTTTACAAGTTAACAGAGAATCAGGTGGATGGTATGCTAAGTAAGCCATAATTCAAACACGGCTCAGCTGAAAGCAGATCTGATAGACCATTCTAATGCTATGCAATTATCACCTAGCAATATATTCGGCACTTCAAAAGCATCAATGCAGCACTTTAACATTTGTAAATTAAGTTCATTTTTAATAATTGCATTTTAAAGATTAAAACATCCAACTCAGCCATTTGTTATCCAAGAACTTAAACTGCTATTACTGTCATCCCACTTCAGATTCAATTGAGCAGATGAGAAGGCTGACTTGTGCAATGGCATTTTCCAGACATTGTTAAACTTTCACTCCAAACAGCTGTTGTTTCTTCACCTACTTATACTGAAAAGCTGAATTTCAAAGGTAATTTCAAAAGTATTTCCAAATCACAGCTGAAAATTTCAATTCGACTAAATGTCTACAGTAACATCATTATTAGGTAAAAATAAGTGAAAAAGGTATTCCATGGCAGCTACAATAAAAATAAATCCTTATTTATTTTGGGTACATGAACACCACCAATAGCCAGGAGATACTGTTAAAATAGACTAACCGATTATCATTGTGGTTCTGTCATTATGTCGGTGGCAAAGTAGCCTACTACAGTAAATTCAACATAGCATTTCTACTGGTTCACCTTATTGAACAACTGTTTCAACTGACTTTTTTGTTCTTCAGATACCTATCTGAAATAGAGAACCTGACTTGTGAAAGTTAACATCATAACTTCTCACTAGACATGCATGTGGTTTGTTTCGGTGGATTTTTTAGATTTTTTTAGTTAATACTTTGAAAATGTTTGTCCGTATATATTACTCGTTTCCCTATCCATACCAGTCTACTTTTAGATCACCGAGAAAGAGATGCTACGTAAAACAGAAAATAAATAGTACAGGAAAAGCACATACTACTGAAACACAAGCTTTCCCTTGTGCTTTCCATCTCAAGCCTGACCACACTCAGGAAGGCATTCTAGAAACCTGAAGGCTGTTTAATCCACTTCCCTCTCAACTCTTTAGCTTTGACTGAATCAGTCAATGAGACTGCCAAGTAGTACAGCCCACCATCTATCAAAAAGGAACCAACTCAACTCTGCTTGCTTCACAGCAACACAAACATACACCTAATATCTATCCAAAACTTCCTGCAAAGATAAAATGGAAGCAGCAGGCGAAAAGTAAGGCTTATTTTTCACACCTCAATGTTTCTGTACTCAACCTAGAACACTTCCCCAATTTTAAAAGTAAAATAACCATTTTTTTTAGTTACATAAACTTCATGATCTGCTTACATTGGTCGATGTTACCTGTGCTTTCAACACCGATAAGGACACGACGACATACAACTCACAAAAACATTCGTAAGATCTAACTACAATTCCAACATGTTACAATTTTATTTTCATAGTCATAGGTATATATACTCTACATGCCATATTACAGTACTGCATGTTAACTTACCATAAGATTACTTAAATCCCACACACACACCCAGCTCCAAATTTTTACAAAATCCTAGCAGTCTTAATACATTTGCATATGGAAAACATATGAGTTTATTTTCCCTACTCCGCCTGTCAAAAAGTATTTTTTGGGGAAAAAAATTATAATAATAAATTAATTAATTGGCGCAAGTTTCTGAAGGACTGCACTTTAATAAATGTATAAAGTAAAAATCATGGTGTGTATGATTTATCTCTTACATTATTGGGGAGAGTTCAACAACTTGCTAGATCTAAACAACAATTCACTAATACAGGGCAGAGCATGTATTCACCGTTCAAATTATCTGCTCATCAAGTAAAGATTTTTGGCATAAAGGTACTGCTCAAAAGAAAAGGAAGAATGATGACGACAACAACAACAAAAAACAAACAAACAAACAAAAAAACCACACCAGACAAAACTCATCCCCAAAAGAGGGGATCTAAAGTTCAGCTGTCAAATGTAAGAAGACAAATATGTTTGTTTCATCAATTAATAGTTTAAAGCCTTTCTTAATCACTGAAGCAGGAATAGGTAGGGTTGGTTTACTGATGTAAATTTTCTGACTAATTCAAACAGAATTAGCTAAAATCCTATTTTAAAACTAAAATAAGTAAGGCTTTTTAAATAGAAATGCTAATTCATAAACCATGAAATTATTAGCACAAGACACTGTTTCTTATCTCTTCTGTATCAGAACGGTGAATCTCTAAGTCAATATAAAGCAAAGCTGAAGGTCCAGTATTCTTCATTGAGTATGTCACATCATAGTACTAAACCAAGTAGATTTTAAATTTTCTGCACTCCAGAATAATCCTGCCTCTCCTCCCTGACCTGACATACAGTACGATTTTACAGCTAAATCTACAATTTTAGAGCAATGTTATAATCTTGAAGAAAAATGCAAAGAGCTGTGAGCTTTGTCAACTGGTAAGTCAACTGGTTTATATTTAAAGCAGGCAATAACAATAATAAGCATAAAGTGATAAATCCTTCCAAATTATCTGCAGTGAGAGCCTTATCCTGATCCCACCAAAGACGACATAACCTCACCTACTGCAATGGAAATGTTGGATTATTGAAAATATCTTCTTTATATCTTAAAAAAGAGGTTAATGAACCAAAATAACTGACACTTCATGTGATAGAGGATTCCTCAAGAGAGTACAAAAGAGTATGAAGTAAAGCTGAATATGTTCGGTATACAAGGCAGCTAATAAGAAACAAACAGTTTAAATTTACAAGTACCAATCTCAAAAGCAACGCCAAAGAGTAGCACGTACAGGACAATTAAGAGGAGCACATTCCCTCCATGCTACTATTAGTGAATATAACGCTCCACTGCTGTAAGAAAGTTGTGCAGAAAAAGATGAATGCTTGCAAAGCTCTTTGATTCAAATACTGTGTTTTTTTATTTGCTTCTCTACTATTACTTGAACGTTGCTGGGTTTTGTCATTCTACTGTTAAGGCTGTTTCAGAAAAATCTACAGATCAGAATGAGCAATTCTAATTATTCAAAATAAAGAAATTTATCTTGCAGTGAATTCTTGTTCAACATTGAAATGTCGTTGACCCTGCATTCTGAGGTTTTTATTTCAATAACTGGAAAGTGCTGAGCCTCCAACATGAGAAGCAAAGTAGTTTTCTGTTTTACTTCAGATATAATCATTATTTGAAAATTATTTTAAAGCAAACAGTTATTCATGTTATAAGTGAATGTCTCCTCTTTTCTTTTCAAGGTGTGATGTGTCAATTTTTCTCTTAAAAAAAAAAAAAATCCTTTCTTCTATTGTTTCATACAAAACATGACCCTCAACTCTACACAAAACAGAAGAATGACCTCAGAATGCATAGTGGTGCTACCCATGTTTTTCCTGGGTACAAGATTGCATATAGTGAAAGAAGGCTTGCATTTCAGTCATTCATTACAAGCCACAGGTTTTCAGCTGGAAGTGCAATTACAAGGTTTATGACTTAAAATCTGCAAAAATTATTCTGAGTTCCAGTGAGTGACACTAACATCAGTACATATACTTTGTGCCAAATAAAATTCGATTGTTCAGCCCTGCAATTACCTTTGCAACAGCCCCCCTTAACACCAATTAATTATTATCCTATTTTAAATGGAAAAGGAAACAAGACATGGAAGACTTAAAGAAGTCCCCTACAAAATCTATCTCTGATCTTACACTACAAGATATAATTACTTACATTATTACCTATAATTAGAAATGCATTGTTCAAAGATTAGAGACTGCAAATGAAAGCATGTGGCTACTCACCTACAGTATACCAACTAGCATCTGTCAACTTGCTGATAACAGCTTCTTGAAAGGATCCATCAGGCATTTTGGTTTCAACCATTGCACCAACCTGCAAAAAGGAGTATCTCAAGGTTACATGTGATCCCAAACTCATATAATGGAGAAGAATACATGTTCACATTAATTCTTTCAGCAAGCTGTTTTTTTTTTTTTTAAGACTCATTTTAGCTAAATGTTACTTTGTAAAATTTAGTTACTTAGCTGGTAAGAACAAAGGTCCTTAAGCATGAAGGCTGAACTGCAAGTGGACAGTAAAGCAGTAAGAAACTCAGGAACATCTAATTTCAGCATGACTTACATCACCACAAGAAATAATAGAAGGCTAATTGGAAATAAATATTCAAATATTCAATCAAAGTAATTATTACTTTATTACTGATGTGCATGCAATTACTACTATTTCTTATCCTTTAAACATTGTTATACTGTCAACTGGACCAGAATTCCAGTAGTGCCTACAACACGCATTGGTGTTTTCGCAGCAGCTAGAGAAAAGACGAAGACAAAAAAGATGATCTCCTCTAAAGAGCTCCAACTATTTTAAAATGCAGTTAGAGCAATCGTATTTACTACTGTCTAACAGGCTTGAACTTAGCTTCGTAATCAAATTCTACATTACTTATAAGAAGTTTTGCGTCTTACAAGATACAAAAATCATTGTGTGTGCAAAACTGTTTGCGTATGGAGTATACTACATGGAGAAGCATAAACAGCCTCCAAAAGCTACAAGAGTTAAGACGAATTATTCAGAATCAATCTGACCTAAAGCAGTGAGCCTCCTCCTGTTGATTTAAATTCTGTAGAACAGGTACCCACCTAAACAGCATCAAAATTTAGATTTTTACAAATCAATTACGTGATTACAAAAAAAAAGGCATGCAATATACATACTCTTAGAGGTCCTTTCACTTGGTCATCTTGCACTAACTGAGTTGAGTTATCCCCCTTCAGGACCACCTGAAAGATATTCAAAAACTTTTTAATAAACATCTTATTTTTAACAGCATTCAAAAAGCATATGTAACTGTATTTATAGTAACAATAATTTGGAAAATAAGATCTCTATCAATCAAATGGACTCAAACATTACTGAATGCAAAACACCTGGCATGGATAATCTTACTCACAGGAAGCCCCAAGTATCACACTTAATATTTAATTGGAAACATGGTAATTAAAGAACAGGGCAAATCGAACATCAGCCTTTCCAAGGCAAAGAAAATACATTTTGATGCGAGTTTGGATATTGATGCAATCCAGGGCATAACTGGAATTGGGCTTCCAGATCAGAAGATTAAGCAGTTTTTTTCTCTCTACTTCCAACTGTAGTACTTCATTAACAACACACTGAGTACTAAACTACTACCAAAACAAAAAGCTCTTTATTAAATACGTATCTCAAAATCACCGAACTGACCGCAATACAACCATTTCTGCTACCTTGAGCAAGAGAAAGTTTGTATGGTAAAGTTGAGAATCCTACAAGCGTAATGAAAATAAGGATGAGTTGCAGTGTAAGTAAACTATGCTTCTCCCTTTAAAATCCTATGTTTGAGAAGGTAACACTGATGAGACAGTGAATGTAAGCCTATGCAATCTGAATCCGAGTTTGCAGAGGCTCAGTTTAGAAACATAAAAGATGAATATTCAGATGTCAACACTGTTAACTGTTTCATTGCCATTTGTTATAGCAAAACTACCTACGGTGTTTTAATAAAAAATTCCAAAATTCCTATTTCTTTTCAGGAATCAAAAGTTCCAGGAGCTTCCTTTCCACCTATAAAGATGTCCAGTTTTCTAGCTCCACCAATTATCCCCCAACCATTGTCTACACTGTAGCTGTATTTATAAACACAGCTAAAACAGTGTTGGTATTAACACACATTCAGGTTAATAATGCAGTCTATGCGATTTTTATTTAAAATTTTGTATCGGCATTGAGATGAATACAGGTTGTCCTGCTACTTAGGAAAAGACTACCGGACTTTTTGGACTCTTTGCACTCTTGGCAAGTGTGCTGGGGTGTGCCTACATGCTCTTAATTACAATATCAGGCTTAGCTTGTTAAAACTTCAATTGTTATAATATAATTGAGATAGAGTGACAGGAATTTCCACCAAGTCACAGCAGCCTCATATACTTCCAAATCTTACCGTGGAGTAATAAAGCATAAGATTCTAACGAGAAATGAAAAAACTCACACCTATTAACAATCTAAATACTCTATCAGACCAAAGATACAGATACGAAATCAAGGATGTCAGACCAGGAAGGGCAGCACACTGCTTCCTACAGAGCTTCTCATTAACACAAATTTCAAAGAAGATCACGAATTTCTGAAAGTACTCATTAAGAACAGGGGAAAAGACTCCAAGAACTGAACTGTGTTTTTCTTTCTTATCATGAAAAGCACTCTGATAAAGTGATATGATCTATATATGTAACTGAAGAGGCTGATAGCTTGTTCGACTTGATCTAAGCATTAAAGCACACGAAAACTTAGATGTGTAGTTATAAAAAGAAGCTTTCATCTCTATTTGTTACAGGATTTTGGGTCACTAATGCCTTATCTACATATCCTGGACAGTAGACAAGAAAGTAGGAAGTGGGAAGATTTTGACAAAACAAAGCAGAAGAACAACTTCTGTATTTACTTTGAATACTTAACTTTTATTTAACTATGTTTTATTCTTGTTTTCCCATACTGGCATTAACAACGGTACCGCAACACCGAAGTAATGCCTTTCTTTTTTTGGTTGTTTTGGCATAAGACCTGTAAATGTGAATGAATATTATGTGCCAGTATTATGCATGTGTAGAAACCCAGCTACAGCCAAAGCATGCTGTTTTAGAAGTAGCAGCAAGATGCTCAAAACTTAACAAATGTTATCCTGGACATTTCTAAAACCTGGTCTAAGAAACTAATTATTAACATCTCTTTTGCTCTTATGTTGATTTATTTTGGCATTGCCTCTTAAGTTCTGAGCTATAAAACTGAGAATGTCAGCTGGAATGAAATGGAACTTCTGCTTCTGAAGAGGTTGCTCTTATTCCTTATTACTCATGTAAAGCCATAATCCTCTATTTGTGACATCAAAACTGATTGCTGTGAAACTGATGTATCAAACAGAAGACAAAAACAGAAGACTTCTGTGATCAGGAAAGAAGTAGCAAGAATAGGCAATCTGAAAGCTCATTCTTGTTCCAGCATCCTCCTAAAAAAATAAAAAAAACGACCACCACCATCCCAAAAAGAACAAAAAACAAACAAGACCCACCCCAAACCCAACACCAAATCATGAAAAACAACATTCAAGTGTTCTTTAAAATTCATACAGTGAGGTGATGAACATTTCCTAATTTTCAGGACTAGGATCTCCTCTGACAGTCCTTTTAATACAATGCTTTAATAAAATCAGCAACAACCACAGCATACTACCTTGACTTTCACCAGCCTTTTCACTGTCTTAATCTTTGCCTCACAGAAGGCACCACGGTACTTGGCACTGACATCAGTTCCCACTGTCAGGTAGGCAGGCTCATCTGCTGCCTATTAAGAATCAAAAAATAAGAACAAAGTTTACTTCTTCTTATTTATTTTTACAGCTACATCATTATATATTTAATTTTACATCTAAACTTTTAGACCTATTGACTTTTAAATGATAAACAATGTTTGTACTCGGAACTGCAATTGGACTGTTTTTTAAAAGATAAAAAAAAAAAAAAAGAAACCAACAAACAAGTTACAGGAAGTTTTGTTCTACCAGGGATGTTGACAGCCCCCCCCAATTTTGTCAACCTAATTACTCTCCCAGAAATATCTTTGAGGGTGTTGAATTGATATTTGGAACATCGCCTTATAAAAAGAGTAATAAGGTATAGGAGTGACTATTAATTCAAGTCATTCCTATACAGCATACAAAAGGAAAATATTTCAACTGCAAAAAGGCAGTATAAAAGATAGTTGTACTTTTCTCAGTTGTAAGCAATCCAATGACAGAGATTATTTTAAACATTTCAGATTGCTATGATCCCAATACTTACAATTAAGTCTATAACATTCTATATATAGG
>NW_009225244.1:55911-56561 GCF_000690835.1 Fulmarus glacialis
CTCTAGAGAAATTTGTTGTAATCATTCAAACTGCTGTTAACTAGTATTTTCCTTTCCTGAAATGCCTTTATCAAAGCTTAATTGCTTTTGCATTTTAAGAGAGAGAAATGTTTTTCTTAATCCGGACTTTATTACTCAACATTTCACTTCATTGTGCTTTTAGCAACTGATAAACAAGGGCAAAATTACCATGTTGAAAATGTCTATCAAGACAGGAAATCAGCACAGAATATTAAATAACTTTTTCTGTTATTCTTTTTTTTTAATTGTTATTATTTCTTCAACTCTGAAGGCAAAAAAAGTTTTTCTCTCTTTTGTGAATTATATTGCAATTGTTAAGCCTTTGTACTGAAAAAACCGGCAACAGCTAAGGCGGGACAAAAGCTGTGGTTTTGCAAACTTGCAATAGCAGCTGCTGATACAGGAAGCATTTAAAGACAGTAGCCCAAAGGACAACAACTCAAAGACGTTGTGAATTTTCAGACTACTACTGCATGACGATAAGAGCTTAGCTCACCCACACCTCAGCTGGAGAGCAGAAACAGGATTTGCAGCATGCACCGAAACCCCGGCCAGCGTTATCCTACTGTTGCTCAGCCCAGACGCGCGATTGAAAATGAAATCGCCAGAGCGGCTAGCGAGGGGGGGAA
>NW_009225245.1:0-21184 GCF_000690835.1 Fulmarus glacialis
GGAGCTCGCAGCTGCAGCGGATGCCCGGTCGCATTTCACTGCCCAGCGGGAGGGTGCCGAACCTGGCCCCCACCCCGTGGCCCCTGCATGGCGCCGGGCCGGGCAGGGAGAGCCGAAAACTACCCCTGCTGCAGGGGAACCGGCAGAGAGCCTGTGTTAGCACTACCGTTAGTATTATTTGGGAGGTGGTTTTGAGAAACGGGACCTTTAAAGGTGAGCCTTGCTCGGAAGAGGCAGTCGGCTTAGCTCGGCGCTGGCAAGTGTTAAGAGATCTACGGGGAAAGCAGGGAGCTGCGCCCGGCAGGAGGATCCATCAGATCCCCATCAGCAGCCTGCGGAGCGGGGCTGGTGGAGTGTGGGTGGGGGTGAGGTTAAGAGAATTGGATCAGAACTTCGGAATACAAAGGAGCCCCTCATAGTCCTGATGAGTTAGACAGTGATCTCTGGCAAAATGGTAACAAATACTGCGGGGGACGGAGTGTGAACAAAAAATAACAGATTGCCAAAGGGAGTCAAACAGCTGAAAAGACCTCTCTAGAACATGAGAAAAAAACCCACAAAAGATAAAGAAATCAGCAGCAAAGTGAGAGAGTAAGACTCTCCACCTTCTTTTCCGAGTGGGAATCAGTCAACAGGAGCTTTTAATTAATTTTAATGGAGGAAATCTGTTTTAAGTCTTACAATAAGCTGATAAATCCGAGGCATAAATCCGTGTAAATTCCTGTACTGTGTGTGGAAGGTAATGATTAGATTTCTTGAGATGCTGCTTTTTGCAATGCAGAGCTCAGTTAAGTAGAAAGGGAGAGGTTCCTTACGTGAGGAGCAGGAAAAGATACTAAAGCAAGTCAGACCTCTCACACACACAGATGTGCACACACACACACACACACACGAGCACACAGAAAGATGGTGTGTATTAAAGATAGGTTTATTTACTGCATCTAACTTTGCAGTGCTTGCAGGGAAATTAAACCAGTTTAGAGGTTGAGACTTATCACTACTTGGGTTTAAAAAATCCAACCAACCAGACAAAAAGCCCCCACAAACTTCCATGGACTTGATTCCTTGCTTCATTCACTGACATGGTCTTTCTCCAAGAGCACCTTTATATATTTGTAGTTTCAGAGGAAATTCATGAATTGGTTTCAGATATATGTATTTTTGGAAGGAGAAAAATCCATCCTGGCATTTTTTCAAAACACTTAAAAGGTACTGTACCTATACCTCTATCCACCTTTCTTTCCTTTCTTCCTTTAAAGAGTCAATGTCTGCAATGTTGTCACTGAGACATAATCTTTGCATAATCAAAAAGATACAACAGATGTTATTTAAAAGTCACCATTTCTAAGTGACAAAAGTGATGTTAAAATGTTAGTGTTGATCTTGTTCCTGAAAATTATGTGAGAGGAGAGATTTCAAACATTATTACTATTTGTAGGAGGTTTGTTATATAAACGGTTGTTCTCTATCCTGATATGGTAGCAAGGCAGTTAAAAGAGAGTGCAGGCCTCGAGTACTGTAGGTGAAGCAAGTCAGAGCACTGTGTAAATACAGTATCTGTAAAACTAGCTGTGACTAGAACAGTCATCAGTGTTTTCCAAATTCCAAGGCTGTAGCAAGAAGAAGTGATGCTGGAATGCACCCCATGTTCTTAAAAGAGTCGCTCCTCACATACACATACACCCTGTATTTTGTATAAGGTGATGTTATCTGTGTTTGGCTTTGAGAGTCTGGATCTAATTTGAGCCACTGTTAAAAGTCACATTTATATCCTGGCCTGCTGGATAGTTTGATTTAGGATGTAGACTCCTTTGCGCGACCGTACACCCTCCCAGTTGGAATCTGCATTCCATAGGCTATGGTTTCCTTCAAGAATCAAGAATGTGCTTGCCTTTAACTCTTAAAATAGCAGTATCTGAAATGTAGGATGTTATTAGGGCTGACTTCCCTACCCTTCCCGCAGAAAAGAAGGAGAGACATAGTTTTACCAAGTCAAGAAAACAAAAAGGAGTTCAAACAAGCATCACTATCAGGCTTTTCCTGTACTGCACTTTCTATATAAAGGACTAGAAAGAAGGCACACTTAAGATAATACTGTTTCCAGGAAGGCGAGAGCTTTATTTCTTAATAATTTCTGCTACCTCTTTAGTCTCAAAATGAGTTCATTTTTCACTAGATTACTTTCTCGTAACTTTCGGGTTTTTACCAGACGGATTCAAATCCAGTCCATTAGTGACCTCTATCTGTGAGAAGTGTATAGTCAATGGTGGGTTTTTTCCCTTTTTCTTCACCATAGTGGATTGGAAACACAGGCTATAAATTGTTTTGGTCTTTTATTCCTGCAAATAACCCATCTTGTCAGGTTATCAATGTCATATCCATTACGGACAATGCAATTTCCTAGTGTTTTAAACAGGAAAACAAGAAAGCCAAACTCCAGTTCCAAACATGAATCCAGAACTTGAAAAGAACTCTAAAACTATTCCAGCTATTCCAGTGATAATATGATGAACATTTGCAAAAATCAGAAAAAGAAAAAAAATCCAGTGGTATTGGACATCAATAATAAAGGAATTGCATTTATGTTCGTCTGATGGTTTAATACTTACTCTAAAGCAGGCTGACTCTATGTGAAATTTTATTGCCCCTGAGTGCTTACATAATAACTGAAACTTGAGACAAACTCTCAGACCAGATATACTATAAGTAGACTTCATAGTAGCAGGGTGTTTAAAAAATGTAAAAAAAAAAAAAAAAAATCCAGCTGTGTCTGTATTGGGAATACATGTCAGAGATCAAGGAAAAGGGAGTCTTTACAAACAGGTGGTCTCTTTTAGGGGATTATTAAACCCAGCTTCCCAATACTAATTTGTCTCTTGTTTATATCCACAGCTATATTCCATGTTTTAGTTAGTGATTTTAAATGGCAGTTGAGGACTTGATCAGCAATATCTTTGGGTAGGTGAATACCATTGTTTGACATTTCCCAGATTGTAGTTGATTACCTCAGCGCTTCGTAATATGATGTTTTTAGGTGTTTCCTTCCCTCCCCCTTGGGCAGTCTTTTTAGGACTCTTTCTGCCAATGCTTTTTATTTATTTCCTCAAGAAACCAAAAGAGCTGGAACTTGCCCCAGAGGTATAAAAATTGCTGTTTCTTTTCTGTTGGTAAAACAAATATTTGGGTGGTTTTTTTTTTTGTCTTTTATAAAAAACAATAGAAAAGAATAATATATAGTTATTATTGTAAAGAAGGCTAATTTAACATACACTGAAGATATGAGCTTTAGTTCCCCTACAGCTATGTGTAACCTACACCTTTCAAGTAACTGACTTCTTTTAAAGAAAAACAACCACAAAAAACATCATTAAAATAAGTTTCTTGACAGACATTTTTATTCATTTATTTAAAACAAACCTAAACCTTAATCCATAGGTAATACTCAGGAAAGAAGCGTTTGAAATAAAAACTATTCTCTGTTTAACAAATTATATTCTAGTCACATCAAACAATATGTCCCAGGAATAGTGCAATTTAATCTGATACTTTCAGCCACTGGTGAAAGATGTTGGAACATTCTTATACCTTCCTTTTTTTTATTGATGATTTACCCAGCTAACAGGTTTTTTTCTTCCCTCTTTGATTCCTTCTTCTGACATGGCCTCTGAACTGAATCAAAATTAAATACTAGCAACAACTTAAAACAAATCCATCATTCTCTATTCAGCATTCCTGAAAACTTAATGATGCATAAAGAGGTCTGTAAAATATCCCTTCTAAAAAGAAATCTTGTGCTATCCATCCGCTCTACCTAGAAACAATCTCCTGTATATTTTACTTCAAGCTATAACTGCTTTATTTATTAATCTATTATAAAAGAAACCTTTTCTAGCCCAGTTTAATGTGAGAATGTATTTATAAAAGCATACGGCACAGAGAATTGTTGATCAAAAGGTGCACTGTCACTGAAACTGATCCTTCAGTCCTTGCAGACAAAACTCAATAGGCTTTTGATATACAGGATCAGATCATTGCTAGACTTGGTCCTGCAAAGTGATGATTTTACTTTGGCCCCAGGTGAGAGCTGACTTGCTTCCAACAGACCCTGGTCAATATTTTGTAGGATTTGCCCCTTACAAAGCAGAATATTAAAGGACACAGATAGTATTCTGGCTTGGCCTTCAGGTCAATAGGACACTTTCAGAACACTTAATCACCAGCTACCTATTCACAGGGTAAATTATCATTGTAATTTTCTGTGACAGTTGTGGATTAAAGACTGCAGTAAAAAAATTTTGAAGAAAAAGAATCATTTTGAAAGATAGTTCAGACAATAATCTGTAGATTACTGTAATGGTCTGCAGTCTGGTTTTACAAATCCCAGCCGAGGTAGGGACATGTCTTGAGACACAGAATACAGAAAAGGGCATTTAGTTCCTTTTATCATCATTTATTTGTGAATATATCACAGTGAAAATCATTGGATGAAGGGGCAGAAGTTCTGCTCTTTGGTCAAAGTTCTTTATTGTGGCCAAGTTGTCATGGGTAATCATATTAAAAATGCAAAATCATATAGACATCAAATCAGTTCCTTTCTGAAAACATGCTAGCTATAATTGTACTCATCCGAAACTATTCCACAATCTTTATTCAGACAAAATGGATAAAATTTGTTTCATGTCAGGGATCTTGAGGGAGAATTACAGGCAAAAGATTTTGGAATTCCATCTGTCTGATTCATTAGCCGTTCTCTGTCATGCACTTCTGTGTTCAGCAAGGTCTGATGCTAGGCAGGCTGATGCTAGGCGTTTTTCTTGTAGTAAATACTGTAAACTGTATGGAAGTACTACATGACCCATTAAGAGCAGAAAAGGTCAGAGCTCTGAATGAAAAGCCTCATCAGCACCTTCTGAGAACCGAAATCACTGTGCAGTAGTGTCACTCCCAGTTCCTGCTGGCAGCTTTTGTCGTTCCTTCATCAAAACCTACAGGGAAAATTTAACGAAAGAGAAGAGCTTTTCTCGACAGTACTTCCAGTCCTGCACCACATAACCACATAAGCAGCTCATATCTTGCTGAGCTGTTCCATAAGAGTTAGCCAAGAGACATCATGTGGAAGAGGGTTGCCCATGTGGGGAAAGGACACAGTGCTCCCGCAGTGTCCTAGCACTGCTGGGAGCCTTTGGTGATGCTCATACACAGTCCTCAATCTTCACACAGGTTGCAGAAGACCAAACCATGGTCAAATTGCAGTCATAGGATCATCAACCACAAGCTTGTAGGTTCAGAGTTACAAATATTTCTTCCTCATGAGATTTCCTGTGTGCTTTTCCTACAGAGAAAAAGAAATGCAGTATTAAAATTGTTTTAAAATGGGTATGACATTCACAATGTCATTGGAAATGAATGCAACAAAAAATGAGTATTATTTTATATCAACATCTTACTGACAGACCAAGAGATTTAATATACAGTTCCTAATAAGAAATGCAGGTTTCATATGTATATACATACATATATATAATTTGTGTATGTGTTACCTATATAGGTGACTGTGACTTGGTCTATAATCACAGAGGTCTCCCTCAGACCCTTCAAAGCACATATAATTAATTTTCACTAAAAATTAATTTTGTTGGTGAACTGCAAATCAAATTAAACAAGAAGAAAAACTTACATTTTTCCTCCAGTGTGTTGGAAGTTTCTATACTGGGTAAAAAACCCAATGTGCTTCCAAGAGGTATTGCTCCCAAGGCAGATGGAAAGAGTCTGTAACAAATTTTCCTGTGCTTATGAAATAGAACTTCACAGCTGAAAACCTGCTTTTTAAATTAATGTATTTGATTCCAGATTCAATCCTTCTCTCTTTCACTGGCAAGTTCATTTCACAGACACTCTTCTCATGATTAGAGATTACTCATGTGAGTAATAATTTGAATACCCAAAAGTGATGTCATTTAGCTGTAATTGAAGATGATACAACCCCAACAGTGTGTCTCTGGTTATACTAATGTATATATGCTGTCATTAGTAGTTTCTTCATGTGTGTATGGGAAAACAAGCTATGTAGGTACAAGTCATTTAAATGACTAGAATTGCATCCGTATTAGGATTGTAGCAGTATATGTGTTTGTCAGAGACACAGCCTACATAGGTATACTTCTATAAAACTATCTGTAGACTAGGCATCAGGCGTGCATATCATTTAAAGAATTATGATTTTGGTAAGTGAGGTAGTTTTAGTGATCCTGCTGCATGCCTGAAATGCTAGCTGAAACTATGTGAGGTGTCTCTAAATGAAGGGGTACTTGTTAGTAGTACCTTATAATTTCATTTGTGATCTAGGAAGTTTTTCCTAGGTGGTGCTTCTTGTGTCATTGAGAGATTTGCATCCAACTAAATGTACCCCATTTAGCAATCTTGTTCGTCTGGTTTCACAGGCCACCTCATGGACTGATCTAGGTTTAACCTTATTCTTATCTTTAACCACTTAGCTTTGGAGTTAGTCGCAAATGCTGCTAGACTAAACATTATTTCTTGAGCCATATCAGTTGAAAACTTGCTGTTTATTTCATAATTTGTTATAATTATGTAAAAAAAAAAAATCACTTTGATAGCTGAATTGGTATGAACCTGGATCAGGTGGTTGGAGGACTCCAATTTAATATGTTAATGCTCTGTATGCATATTGCATCATGTTGTACTGATCCATTACTGTAAGCCCCCACATTATTCATCAAACAAGAGAATCTGGAGGTGGAAAAGACATACAAGACTAACCAACAGCTCACAGTCATCTCGCTAGTACACTCATAAAATTTTCATTCTTGATTTAAATGTTTTCAGAGATTTCATCTGAGACATTTTATCCTTTGGACTGCCCGTAGAAAATTAATTTCCAACACAAAATAAGTAAATTAAACAAGTAAAAAGTGCTATTATCCAGACTGATAAATTTCTCCTTCTTTAAAACAAATTTACCAGTCTAACAACAAATTTCCTCATACTGAAGATGAGTATACAGTTAGAGACTGCTAAAATTTAACAGAACATGAACACATACACACAGACACACAGAGTCATTCCCAACTGTATTGCTAAATCCTGTGTATCATGTTGGTATATGCCCAACAGTGATTTTTGAAATAGCTTGTTCTGGCCCTGTGCCATGCTGCTCAGTGAAGAGCTGCTTCTTGCAGCCGTTTAGCAGTAAATTGTAAAGTGCATTTTGCCAGTAGAAGTCTTTTTTTCATTTGAGAAATTACTTTTGCTGTTTGACAAAATTAATTTCAGAACCTTATTCTTTAACAGTTGTGCAACAGAATAACAGTCTTTACTTAGAGAGAAAAGTGTCTACCATTATAGCTTTGAAAATTCTTAGGCAAGAAAGAAGCATAATGGACACCTCTCATTTTTTTAAAATGTTGCACTTTGAATGCCACAGGCAGAGCCAAGTCCCTTATAATTGCCCAGAGATGCCTAAACCTCTGTGGCAGAGCATCTGACAGTAAGGTTACTTTAATTGCTTTATCCATGTTGTGCCCTATCAAAATCTCCTTTTTATTCATGTGGTATTGTGTATTCATAATGATAAACATACATGTACATGCATGCGGGGACACGCACACAAACAAAACATAAAAAAAAAAAAAAAGAAGATATTTCTGAGAGAATTAGAATGGCAAAAGATCATTTAGCAAAATCTATTTCCTTCTGAAGCTTAGTTAGCATCTTCCTTTTTTATTACTTAACTAGACAGCAGGGCAATCAGGGATACTGTAGAACTTTGAAATGGAAACTGTATATGAGTTTTTCTAGTTTGTTTGCTTTTCTTCCCTAGTGCTTTCCCCCCATAGTTAATAGAGAACAGTTTTCACAAGTAGTACTCTGTTTAACACAGTTTTAAAAGAATGATGCAATTGGATTTCTATTTTTTTTTGAGTGCTGGCTACAGGGTGCTGAATCCCTGTCTTCAGACTAGAGCCTTAGTTTTTAGTTATGTATAATTCCAGTAAAATGCAGTGATTTAAAATTAAATGAAAGGGGGGAAAAAAAAAGCCAACAAACCAAACCAAAATAAACACAAAAGCAAAACCAAAGGAAACCCAAACCCACAGCCCAGGAACTATGGAAATCTCAATGCTAACAAGATGGTTTTCTGTCCCACACTGGATAATCTTATCAGTATCTGTTTAACTTAATATTTAGTACCAAATACAGGTTTCAACTAGATAGTCTATTATCACAAAAGTCAAACACTCAGCTCTATCCTCAGATCAGCACAGTGGATCTTTATAAATCTGGAATAAATGAGATGTTAGAGTTGCTGCCAGCAGCTCTGGCAACAGAAATGTTGATCTGCCCAGATTCTCTTTCCTGCAAAAATTTCTTATCAGCAGATCCACACATCCTACATGGTGTGACTATGGATTTACAGATAAGAGGACGGAATGACTGAAAGCGGATGGATGGCATGAGCATAAATAGGTCATGAGTTACCAGCTGTGGAGCTTGATCCTGAGCACCGGGAGAGGCAATTATAAATTTAGAAGCCCTCTAAGGATAAGGAGTCTCCAGGTAGAAGGGTTTGGCTTTAATTCTTCGGGTTTCACTTGTCCAAAGTTGAAAGTGCATAAATCAGTCTGTACGAGCAGAGATGACTCTGAAATTCATAACCACTCATCTCTGTGACATTGATGGAAACTCTATTGGATCAAATGCATAGGTATTCTAATTATGAACCTCTGATATTCAGAACTTCCCTTAGGCCATCAATATCTCATATGCAATCATATTTTACAAGCTGCCGAATGATTGTCTGGTTATGCATGTGAGATGACATCCTACAGTCTAGCCAACCAGCTGCAGAAAGATGATCCTCTTTAAGCACTAGGAGAGTAAACACCTTTAAATTTCAGATAACATCAGTGTCAGTTCACAAGCTACTTAGGTCTTGTGAAGAAATATTTGGCGATCTTGGGAAGAAGTATAGCCCTATATATTGTCTTGTGTTGAATGATAACCACGTTTGACAGAAAGACATTCTTTTTAACTCCTTGAATGCTAGGCTAAAAGAGTATCTCCTGCTTATTAGAAGCAGAAATAATGCAAAGACCTGTAGCCTTGCTATGAAATTTACACTCCCTTCCACCATCTAGGGTGCATTTATTGATATGTATTTATATTCTGGTAGCGGCATGCTTCTCTCCTGTTTCTCACCCTCTCTTTATTTTTTAAATACATGTGGCAGCACAGGCTGAATCAGAATTTTTAGTTAGCTCTTCAGCTAAGAAGGATCTCTTTTAAGTTGGAGTTCATTCTGGTATGTCTGTCATGTCAGGTGCATTGAGGACATAAAGTATCCTAAAGATACTATCAAAACTAAAATAAGCAGTAATGCTGATGGAAGCTTTTATTTTCATTTAAATATTTCCCATACTATTTTTGCAGGTCAAGTATTCCAGTATTGTGCAGAGGGGAGATAAAAGCAGGAAAGGGAAAGTGACTAGAAAATAACTGGGGGAAAAACAGGATGAAAGTGAGTAATCTAAATTACCCAGAGTGAATGAAGTGCAGAGATGAACAATCAACTTTCTGTGCAACAGGAAATCGGAGTTTCCTAATGATCACAGTTTCCTAAACTGTTATTTGTCTGAGAGGAAGACTGTCGACTGCCATGAGAGGGAGAGGTAGGGCAATGCACAATCTAGGACGAGCTGGGAGGAGAGGAAAGGATCTGTGAAGTTCCCCCAGTTCTTTCTGTGGTGGGCATAGCACATGGGAATCATCAGACAGAATTAATGCTATGTCAGACTGTGTTAGCTCTAGAACAGAACCCTTACTGGTTTGGTGAGTCCAGTTTGGCGAGCTTTGGTGTATTCCCTCTTAATATTTTTCCATGTCCTCATTTTTGTGACCTTAGAAATTGTACATGTTAATCGTAAGAAAAAATTGATACAGAGTAAATTGGGATGGATAAAGCAATCAGTGAGTAACTAGTCTCAAATTTTCCTCTCAGGCATGGGTATATACACAGAAAGTCTGCTTTACATAGATAAATGAAAAGGGAATAATGAATATTATTTGCTATTTAAAATATATAACATAGATCCTGGCAGCTTTTATGTCATTTAGTTTTCTCTTGCCTTTAGACCTCTCATTTGAAAGAGATTAGAGATCCATTATCAAACAAAAAAAGACTGAATTAGGGAAACACTGGGGACAATACAGTGCGGGCAAATGGCACTAAAGTGGGTCTTTATTATTTTGCTTATAAGAAACATGCTGAAGGAAATTATCATTGTGCACTGCAATATAGAGAATTGTGATGTTGCTTCTGTGTCATCAGCGCAATCATGCTGTCCTGTTGATTAAATCACTGGCTAGGTCAAACATTGATCAATGGTCTGAGCATTTGATACATTATGGTCTGAGCTTGCAGTATGCTCTTTCACCTTGCAGCTGAAGGCAAGGCAGAATTCAACACTGGATTCTAAAAACAGTGAGGGGACAAGAAGAGGTGCACACTGAGGACTGAACCAGCGGTGGTTGCAGAAACTCCTTGCATGTGTGTGCATATGGGAGGGTTGGCATTTCTCTTCCCCCAGGCACACCAAATGCCCACAATCATCAGCAGCACCAAGTCTGGGCACTTAATGTGAAGGAAGGAGATAATTTATGGGGAAGGTTATACTAAAGATATATGCCCTTGCTTTGTTAGAGACGGTGTGCAATTTTTTTGTGATTTCAGCATTCTCCACAAGTGTTCTGGTAGTAATAATATTTGGGACAATATGCAACTCTACTTATTTCTTTACTTGTAAACTTGCAGAAAGTCTAGTAAAGAATCTGACTAGAATTCAGTTACTGTAACTGTAAAAGAGAAGAAAAAACCCAGTGGGAAGGTGGCACTGTATGAGTTAACATGTTAGCCCTTCATTCTTTCAGATCAAGCTTCCTGTGAGTAATAAAACACAAGTCAGATGAATTTGGCTGGTCTCAGTCAAGCCTCTCATGGATAGTTGCCCATACGGGAATAACTACTGCATAGATTTGCTCTGTGAATAGTTCCAGGACAGGTGTGGGACTGAACTGCATTGGCAGAACTGTTCCGGGGAACTTGTGTGTGATGCTTCACTCAGTGGTGTCTGTCTTCCCTTTTCATGAGCACTAAAATTCAACCAAATGTTTTTTAAGTAATTGTTTTTAGGGATTTGAAGAAAACTCATATTTTGTCAGATTTGGAAGACTTTTATTAGACATTTCAAAGAAATGAAGTACAAGTGAAAATTAAAATACCCTGAATTATGTCTTACTAGCCAACATTTCGTTCCTGAGAACAGGAACAATGCTACAGTCTAAGACAAATAACAAAAAAGTGTTATATTTTTAAAGCTTAAGAGGGGACAGAATGACACAGGGTTTCTCCTGCTGAAAAATCTTTCTGTTTCTATTTGAAATCCAGACATAGTATGCAGTGATCTGTATGAAATGAAGGGTGGACTCAGGTAAACCCACCACTATTAACAGAGCCTCATTTTTCCAGTGCCTGTCAGAAGTGAAAAGATTTATTAGGTGAGGAGGATGAACTGCTCTTTCACCTCCACATCCTCTTCTTCCTCTGTTCTTACAAAGCAGAACTGAGCCTAAGTCACACTGTGCAAGTCCTTGTAGAAAGCACGTTGTCAGAAACAAACTCTGCACTATTTTTCCTGACATAAAAAGAGGCAACACAAACAAAAGATAGAAGGAAGAGTTAATAACAGCATTTGATCAAAGGAGCACTGACGCACAAGCAGATTCAGAAAGCTGCTTGATCTTAGATGTGTAGCGCTCACGTAAATCAGGGCTGGAGCAGTTTACAGCAGCTGAATATCCACAACATAAAACAGAAAACTTCTCTATTGAGTTCCTTGTTAGAGCCATGAGTGCAGGCCAGCCTTCCTTCTTTAGCAATAAGGGGAAAGGATTGTAGTCTGGGAGTTGACACTCTGCTGTTTATGCCCTAGCTGCCCCTGAATCACTAGAGGACCCTGCTCTTCAAATCTCTCACAGAAAGTAAATATTTTTTTTCTGGTTTAACTGGTGATTTAAGGAAATGCTTGGGCATACAATTGTCAAAGGTCAGGTTTACAGCACTGCTCTAGTTACTTGCCACACAGTTTGGAGTTTCAGATTCATATGTGGACGTGGTTATGTAATTTATTGAGGCATCTATTTATACTTCAGTTACATTTCTTATATCCATCTCATAGCAATTGTTATACCCATTGTGACTGACATATTTTCCATGACATTTTTCATGCATTCCACCATTGCTGTATCTAACGAAGCTTGATTTTCACATGCATGTGACCATCGTGGGGATGTAGTATAGCTCCAAAAAATTTACCAGCCTAACCTTCATCTCCTTTTGCCAGAGGACTACAGACATAACGGTTTTATCAATGCAACTGTAGACTTTTGACGTTTGCATTAAATTTCAAACTGATCAGTTTTAGTGAATTAAATAACTTCTCTTGCTACGGGAACTCTCTACTACATGAGTGGGGAGAATAATGACTGAGGTCCTCTATCAGTTTGTCATTTTTTAATTTCAATTAAGCCTATAGTTGTGCATATTCTGATGATAGTGTTGTCTAAAAAAGATATGAACAGTGTGAGGAAATTGCTTTAGTGTTACTGGAGTTAACTGAGTACTGCTGCTTTGCGGGTGAATCTCCAGAATTTAGAGTGAGACTTTACACTGTTGTCTCCAAACAGAAATGGGCAGCAAAGTGTGTGGAGCTTTGCGAGCTGGTAACCGGTGATGTCTTTTAATACATGATTTAGCGGCCTTCTTCCAGTACAAGTTTCAGTAGTACCCCAGAGGCAGCTAATGTCTAAGAATAAATGTATCCATTTTGTTAGTCATTGTTTCCTTTATAGAAACTAGGAGAGTGTTTTGCAACAAGATATAAAACAATCTGAATAATAATGAGCCACATTCTGTTCTGTTCTATTTGATCTTATATTCTGTTCATTGCTGTAGCCAATCTGTTAAACTTTAGTGAAAGGTGTCATTACAAAAGAATTCTGTGGTGTTCGATAATATCAAATTACTTTATTTCATGCAGAGAATTATTAACATGCAACATGAGACCTGGTCAGTCAGAACTGCAAAGCTTCAAACTCCCTTCTGAACATGAAATTCAGGGCAGTGGTTTGTACCCATGATTATGAGTGCATGGATCATATTTATAACTCCACTAGCTTTATACATATGAACAATCTAGATAAGTAATTAGCAAAATGACATCAGTTGTGCTGCATATTCCAACTGCAAATAAGAGTGTTGCAAAAGTGACTTCAATGGATCGTTCTTTTAGAAATTTAATGTACAGCATGTCTTTCTCACCTCTGCTCTCTCTCTTTCTAACTACTATCTTAACCTCCAATGCTTAAAACCCTAGATATATTGAAACCTAGGTCCTCCCACCAAGATTAAATGGTTGTACTTTCATGGTCCTATGATTGTATCTATTTTAACATCTTTTATCTGAGAGCGCTACTTTAGGAAGGAGTCTACAGGTTCACTAATAGATATAGGTACAAAGCTGTCGGTTTAGACTGTGTGGAAATGAGATTAGAGCTGATCTGACAAGAAGCAAGTCTCCCCTTCCTTCACTCTAGTTCCTTTCTCCCAGGTAATTATACAAGTTGAATTCATCAGCCCAGTGTATTGCTTGCTTTTTGGGCAATTTCCAGTAGGAAGATTCTTCTTATTATAAATAAGTACATGTGCTCTATAATTGCTGACAATCACATGGGGATCTTTATTTCTTTCCCTTATATGCATTGTAATGCTGCAAATAAAATCATGTGAACTAAATATCTCCATGTCTCGTATTACTAGCCTGAAATAGAGGAGGATCTTTCTGACAATTTTTCACTATTTAAATTTTCTCATGACACACCACTACCAATAAAGGAAAAGGAATTATAAGACCTGAAATAACAAGAACTAGTGTGTGACTAGGTCGCACTTTCACCACAGATTTTCTCCAGCAAAAATTCAGGTTTATTCTTCTGAAATCTGGAATTATTTTACATCTACATAACTGAAAATAAAGAGACTTACTCCTTGTTTCAAATCGTCACCCATAGGGTAAACCAGAAAGAAGATGAGCATCCTTACATCAGACCAATTGACAGTCTCACTGCAAAACATATTTAGGGCTGTAAATAATCAGAAATGCAGCACATGTGCATGTGCCTGTGTGAAATGCCTGAAATAAAGTAGAGGGTGCTGATGGTTTATGAATCAATGCATAGATATCAGTGCATTGACAAATCAAATGGGTAACTACAAAGAACTGCCTATTTGTATACGCCACTCATATGCATAGTAAAGTTTAAAAAGCAAGTGCAAAAATCCATAAAAGTTTTGAAAACAGAATCAAAAGTAGAACATTTAGTCCAAAGGGAATGTCCAAAACCTCAGTTTTTAAAAGCATGTTAGATTTTCATTAAAAATACTAAGTAATAGGGAAACGAAAAAGAATCCTCTACTTTTTAATATAAACTGTGAGAAAAGTTGTCATTCTATAAACAGCAAAATTATCACATTGTTTGAGCCAAGCTTCTTGATTTATTTTGATGATTAGCATGCCATCCTGTAGAGAAACTCATACACGTGCTTAGTATGTGACCATCCCACCACCTGAGTGTGTGGGGCCCAGGAGAATAATAAAAATAAATCCAGCAAAACAATTATCTACTTCCAGCCCAAGTGAAAGCATTAAAATTGTTACTATAACCAGATAATTCCTAATGAAGCTGCAAATTCATAATATCTGATTTTTCCGTATACATTTGGAGTATGTAGGGGAAGGACATTGTAAGGTTGTCCAGAAAGTACAGCAAAAATCTGAAAAATACTGTAACAAAGTGACTGTTATGTTACAACTTATCTATATATCACTTTTTACAGAGAACTATAGCCAGCCATAGTTGATTTCTAAGGGTTTTGCTCTCCGTTGTAGCAATGTAAGTCAGGAATATTTTCTCATGAGTATTTCAGTGCACATAGAGTATTTGTCCTGAGGAGAATCGACTCCACATTACTTGAATTTAACAATATCTAAGACTGTTTTGGTTTTTTTTCCCCCAAAGCTTAAGAATGATGCAGCTGTACTCATTTTGCAGTCGTTCTATGCCAAAACAATAGAAGTTTCATTGATTTCTCCCCTACCTTCCCCCTTCCCCCAAAAGTAACTAAGGTATTATTCCTGTGAAATGCAGGCCTCAATTTTATGCTATATATGACATTGGCTCCTTCTATTTCCAGCTTGATCAAAAATAAATTTGGGAAGCAGCCCCCTTTCCATAGCTGAGGCCAAGTTCTGCAAAATTCTGCATACTTTCAATTCCAGTCAAAGTCAATAGGTTTTGAACACAATAACCATTTTGCAGGGTCTCCAGATACATTTAAACAGACAGAAATGGCTTGCGGCTAGCTCCATTTGAAGGATCAAGAGGCATCACCCATTATATTGTTAGGTATTTGAGTGAGAAAGATTTAATTTCAAAATATAGTATCACCTGAAATATAAATCTGAGACAGTTTGAAATAAAAGCCCTTTCTGAAGATCAAATTTTCTCATGTTGACATTTTTTGTGTAATTGTAGCAGTATCACCTGCAAAGTCCACAAAACAACAGCAATAAGTAATAAAAGTCATAAGAATAGGTAACAGGTTGGCTGGCATACGATGAGAATTAAAGACCAATCTCCCTTGGTAAATGTTGATATAAATTATTAAATGAAACACTGGCAAAATATAGTCTGTCAAAAGCAGTTTCCTTCTAGAGACATGGGAAGAATTAAAATTTATTTCAAAGGGAAGTTTTTATGCATGTCTCTAACATCTTGGTTTGCTTGAATAGCACAACTTGTCTCTGTACTAAAACTTCCCAAACTAATTTCCCAAATAAAGAATGTTTATTGGAATAATTTTTGCAATATGAGGCTTGTCCTAGCAATTTCTCATATATATCTGAAATTTTCCTTCTCAAGTGCTTCCTGGAGAGAAAATATTGTAATATTGTAGTGGGTGTGATTCCAGTGGGCTGAAAGTACGGCATCCAGTTACTGATTTGATATTTAACGATTCTGACAATGCTAGGATATATACTCTGTAATTTGAACATGCAGGTCTGCTCCTCAGTTGGTCTGCTATGACATAATTTTTTGGCTTTAATTATCTCATCATTAGATGTGTTATGCTAGTTTAGGATTTGAACCAAGGAATGAATGGTCAACTAGATGATCTGACCTCTAGATTAGTTTTCCAGCAAAAAATTAAAGAGAATGTCAGATATTAATGATGAATCCATTCCTCTTAAATTTAACACAAAGTCATGAATTTTCTCTTTGTTTTTATGCTCAGAATTTGCTGAAAATTTTAGAAATATTTAAATAAATTTCAAATAAAACATTTTGATTTGGTGAAACAGGGTATCTAAAGTGATGCAGAATTACTTATTTACTGCCCTAAATACTATTTTGATCTGCATAAACCCCTGAAATTTAATACCAGCCCATTGTTATCTGTAATTGATTAATTTGGATATTGTCCATTTTTAGGTACTTGTGTGGCTAATAGCACCAAAATAGCTGAGAGTCTCTGTTTAATATAAGTGTCTAAAGATCCTGGAGTCAAAGACCTAGGTGATGTTTTGGCCTTCAGCAAAATCAATAGAAATAATTCCCACTGACATCAAAGGAGTGGGGTAACTTCTGACTACCCTTTCTATATCCCTTATGGCCAATTAGGACTTCATTCAAGCACATCACTGAGTAGTTGCTAAAACTTTTAATATGCTTATGAGCTCTTTATGCTTCCTCTGTCATGCGAAGGAGCATCCATCTAACAAAAGGCCGTATAAAAGCTTAACTTGTGATCTGATTGCTAGTTTTGACTCTACTGTAAGATCCTACAAACCACCTGGAAAGGGACATACTCCTTTTCTTCTGACTCAGTGCACTGATCAAACACAAGTATTGAGCCAAGCATGCACCCCAAAGCCAGACAAAAAAATATTATACAGACACCTAGAATCTAAGCTAATACATACGAGTTCTGTGTATAATTCAGACTCAGTACTGCATGTTAGCATCTTTCAGCAAAACCATGTAAAAATAACTTTGAATGTAAATGATCTAAAGAAAGTTTGTGAAACGAGGTGACAATACTTATATGTGTATTTTGCCGTATAGACTTGTAACATTCAGGCTTGAATTCTTCACAGACCCTAATAAACTGCCTGTCTTAAAAGTGTCTGTCTCCAGATAATCAGATGAAAACCAGTGAGAGATGCTGAGTATTCTTTGAGAAACTGAAGATCATGGTACTTGTCTCACTAGCTGGAATACCATCTTTATTCTTTTAGCCTTTGTCTCAAATAAGCAGAACATCAGGACAACTTTCTAAGAGAAAAAATTATTACACAGTCTCTAAGCAATTATGGAAGCCTCATTTCTAGGCATAAATAAAATTAGCTTTGACAAAGCACTGATGTACTAGTGTTGAAAATATGTCTGCAGAGACAGGGCTGGTACGGCTGGTATAAGGAAACTTTCTCATCACTTAAGATAAATTAATTAACTGAGTTTTGTCATTTGGAATAGCAGAAAGAAATGATCAGGGTTGAATCTTACCATAGGATTCATATCTTCTCCTTTGACAAAGAAGGCACTGACTACAACATCATTGTCTTCAATTGGAGCTGTGGGTGAGTAATTAAGAAGATAATGGGAACACATGGCACTGAAATAACAGCAAGACTCTATTGGACACTAGCAGAGTTTTGTCCAGGTGCTTATTGATAAGATCTGTTATGTATATATTCCAGATCTTATATCCATAGGCCCAATTTGCTAAACCCTTACAAATGTCTAAATTTCCATTCACTTCAGGAAACCACATTCACATAAGAGAAGTACATATGTTGCAGCCAACAGTTAAAATCGTGTACCATAGAAACCTCTGGAAAGATACTATGATATTTATGTAAATGAACTCTGCGTGCAACCAGTTCTCCTTTCTTTTCCTGGTCCTCTCTTACCCCCATTGTGCGCCTCCTCAAGCTCCTTTTCCTTCCTGATGGACTTCAGTGCAATAAATCATTTTAAAATAAAACTTACTGCAACAGAAGTAATGGCTTGCTGACATAAACTGCTATGTTACACACAAGATAGGGAGGTATATTTTATACTTGGATACTTTAGGTGGCTTTAATAACATCAATATTTATATTGCCATAAGCTTAGCTTGCACTAGAGTGTCGTTTATATAGCGTTGTGTTTCCTGCAAGTATTCTTCCTGTCACATTCATTTCTGGCTTTTTGAAGGTAAACATGCAGCAGAACAAAGCCATGTGTATGGAGTTTCCAGTATCTTTAATGTTATAGCTATAAAAATAATGACCTTTATGCAACCATCTGCAGCTCTATGCAATGCCTTCAAACTCAGAGGTTCTTTGGGATTATTAATAGCAATAACATTATCTCAGTAATGTGAGAACTGTAGCTGTCCAGATTGAATGTCACTGGTAAAACTGCATTGGAAAATATGCCCATTTGTATTGGTCAAAAATGTAAATATTAAATCAAAGAATCACTTCGTCCATTTCAAATATTTCTCAAGCATTTTGAGCAAAATTCTGGAGAGTTGCTATTATCAGAAAATTATTAGGATTATCAAGAAAGTATTGAAGATATCCGAGCTAAGCTTCCACTATTTTTTGAGTGTTGCTGCAAAAACATTAAAAGCAATTTGGTGCTTGCAAATTTTTGTGATAAGCTTATCAAGTATAGTAATAATAAACAAGAAGGAATGAAAAATAGTTATTTTAAGCAAAATAGTTATTTTAAGTTATTGTTGCTATCAAAAGAAGGAAGATTTAAATCTGCTGGACTATTCGAGTTTCTCCAGACTGATCAAAAATACAATAGTTTCATTTCATTTACTTTGTTTCACAGTTTCCAAAGATTTAGGACAGAAGATGTTATCATTGTTTATTAGTATGAGTCCCATACAAATAAACAAAAGTTGTTAAAGTGTTTCTAGATCAAGTACACAAATATTGTACATTATCATCATGTTCTTTGGTGAAAGTAGCCTGAAATGAGATCTGTCTTTGTACAGAAATTTTATTTACAGTTTACTTGATTCAATTTTGGTATTATACTGTCATTTTCATTCCCTATAATAAGTTAATGCTGTGCTGGAACTACTTAAAGGGATTATAGTGTCAGTAAATTTTAAATCATGCTACTTGCCTAAGCTTATATTACTGAAATAATGCATGATGAACACTTTTGTGAAATCATGTGAAATCAAGTACATGAGTGGGCAAAAACTATCACCAGCACCACGAACAAAAGGACCTTTAAAAGTTTAGTAACTGAACAGCCACTTAGTGCAATTGTGCTTTAGTGATTAGAGGAGGGAGAAGCATATTACAGAAACTGAAGTGAAATCCTGGCTCTGCAGAAAATGTTGGGAAATTTATGTTGGCTTCAAAAAGATGAGACTTCACTCTTGGGTCTTGTTCCTACTGCTCTGCTGCTGACTCACTGAGCTTACTTGGTCAAGTCATTTAACCTTTGGTCCTACCTGGTTAAAAATTCTGACCTATTCCAGTAAGTTTGTTCAAAGCTGTGTTGGTGAATCGTCTATTGTCTGTAAAACACTTAAAGATGATGCAGTGAAAGATGATCTTGGTATGAAATGTCCTGTAAAAATCTAGACATCTCAATTTCTTCAAAATTGAAGTGAACAGCAAGAGAGTTTCCCGTGTTTGGTTTTGAGGTTTTTTTGTTGTGGTGTTTTTTGTTTTGTTTTTTTTTTTCCCCAAAGGAAACATGCATTTTTCACAAGAAAATTTGTTAATATTGTGAGGAGATGCTACACAAAATAGAAATATTTAGCTCAGAAAGGAGATGCCCAAAAGGAGCTGGTGTTGTAATACAAATGCTATTAGACAGATAAGGAGAAATAAAATATTCCAAAATGTCTTTTTCATTATATCATGTCAAGGATCTATATAAAGAATACTATAAAAATAGACAAATAGTTATTGAAGTGATTGTATTCTCTATAGTTAGGAGCTATCCTGAAAAAAACCACAGGATATCCATAAAGTCAAAAAGTTATGATCAGGAAAAGTATCAGCTATTTATATGGATAATAGGACATTCTTAGTTACAAAATAAAAATATTTTATGGATATGAGGATATGTGCCCTTGTAAGGCAGTGAATAAGACCACTGTTAATCACTGAGGAGCTAGATTGAAGCTTAGAAACTTATTTACAAATATGTGAACAATTAGAATTTAGGATCTCTCTAGTGTTTTAGTCTTTAGGACTTTCTGAAGCATCTGGTGATGGCTAACACTTTTGACTGGTCTGGCTTGCCCTTCTCCCTTCTGTGATGTATAGCATATATTTTACATATGAAACAATTATTTTTTCTAGTCAGGATCTTGCCACTTACCATATTGTTTAAAAAGTTATACTATCTTCTTTTCATATATTTTTAGCACTAATCCTCTCATTCTGTCTAATACCGTGTAGCTTCTTCAGTGTCTACTTACCAGGTTTAGTACCCATTAAAGTGCATTTATCTAAGCTACTAGTCTACATTACTGAGCTATAATTTATAAAGATTTTTCATGCATATATATATATGCACCTGCACATGAATATTATCTACACCGCATACATTTCTTATTGGAATTTTCAGCCTATATAGCATTTTCTGTTTCTCATTTGCTTTCATGAATTATGAAGATATTGTAATAAAACTGTAACAATTTTTGCCACTGTAGGATTAGTCTGTAACAATAGTAACAGTACAATAACTTATTATCATAGCACAACAGCAAAAAGATAGACTGTAATGATTTAATCTAGATGAACTCCTAGAACACACCTAATATGAGAGTTTTTAATCCAGCAGAACTTGCAAGAGACCCAAGAGGGTTAGCATTTGGACACTTAGGTTATGAGATCACAGTGTCACTTACTAGGGATATGATGATGCCATAGAAAGTGCTTTTTATTTCTAAAGCAGCATATAAGTATAAGCAAATCAAACCTCCTAACCCTGCTTTGAGTGACATATATTTCATTATCCA